>NW_015396138.1:9356-18054 GCF_001527695.2 Protobothrops mucrosquamatus
TCATGATGTGAAGTTGTGAAACAATGTTAAAAGTGAGCTGTTTCACTTTTTGCCCCATCTTTTCATCAATTTGCTGCTCGCCAAGCATGGAAGAATCTGATGAACAAGACCTATCTAATTTAACCTATGTCGGCCCAGGAATAGAGTGTTGTTTTTTTGAACTAGATAAGCAGCATAGTCCAATTCCAGTGAGTGTATATATATTAAGGGTAACATATTTCCTTTGGGTGCTTCACAATGCCTATCAGGTTACTATTTTTTCTCAGACTCAAGCAGAATCCATTTTAAAAAGTCAGACCTAGGTGGCTAAGTTCACTCTCCCCACTTTTTGCCTGTGGATAATGAGAGTTATAGTGGTACACACTTGGACAGCAACAAGTCAGAGAAAACATCTTAAACCTTACATTTCCTATGATGGCATTTTAATGTAACCATCTGCTACTCTCCCTCTTTTCTAGTGGTGATCAGGGGACTTCATGGCTTTGAATGTGTTACTAGACATTGATTTGTATTATATTTTCTCTCTGAGGTCAAAGTAGTCCATATGTAGGTATCACCCATTTTATCTTCCCAAAAGCAAACCTGTGAAGCATAACAATTGTGTTTGTTTGAAAGAGACTGTTAGACTTCAAGCCACCTTGTGAGCTGTCATGGCTACAGATTGGAGATTGACTTCTCAGGTCCCAATACCCAATCCAATACCCTAAGTGCTATATGCTATATGACTCTGACTCTTGGTACTAAGAACTTAAGATTAGCTCTACCTTAAATGATGACAGGCATATTCTTTTTGAGAAGAAGAAAAAGTAGGCATATTAATGCTCATTTCTAACTGTGCAATAAGTAATTGGATCATTAACCATGGCTGGAATGGAGCTATTTTACTTTTGCTATTCAATTCATCATTCTTCATTTCGGCATCCCTTCAGTTGTACCGTATGAAAAAGTCAACAGAATATGATTCCACTCTGCATTTCACAGAAATGTCAGTCTGGGAGAGGTGCTATAAACCAGTGATTTCACACTGCTTTGCCTGCATCCACTCCTTTCTGGCAATAGCTATTCAGCACCGCAGCTGAGGTTCTATGCAAGACTTCAGAGCAATTGAAGTGTCTGTTTCTCTTTCTTTTTCATTTAAGGACATGTTTTTAAGGTTGTCGCTTTTTGAATTGAAGACGGTTATTGAATTGCTGGAGAGCTAATTCACTCCTCGATGTCATTATTTGGGCATATGCTAAAAAAGAACCAAACAAACAACCAGGCAATGTTGCTAAATAAAAGTGGAAACACAAATAAAAGGAAATAAAATCTTTTTCGGGGGTTTACATAATCTCTTTCGGAGTGGAGACTACCTGTTTCAATGCCTGAAGGGAAAAAAGCCTTGCTGTGGCTATAGGGTCTTCATTGTTCTGATTATTCTGGCTGGCAGGGTCCAGGAGGAAGGACTTCTCTGCTGTTGCTCCTGCAGTGAGATCCGGTGAGATAACCTTTATTGAGCTTTTTTATTATGAGCACACTGGCCCACATTAAAAATGAAATTCTGTTGCCTGCTCTCAAAAGAAAGTATATATCTACCCATACACATACATGACACACATATACACATATTATATACATACATACATATGCATAGATAGATGATAGATAGATGATAGATATAATAATAATAATAATAATAATAATAATAATAATAATAATAATAATAATAATAATATAGATATAGATATATAGATATATAGATATAGATATAGATGATATAGGTATAATAATAATAATAATAATAATAATAATAATAATAATAATAATAATAATAATAATAATAATAATAATAATAATAATTAAAAAAAAACAAACAACTTTATTGTCACTTTGAATGTACACCAATCGGCGTATATCAAAATGAAATTTTGTTGCATACAGCTCTCAATATACACTCCTTGTTCGTGGCCAGCTCAAGTTTCAGAACGTCCATTTTAGTCTCTATGGAGCAAATGATGGCAAACAGGACAAATGGAAATGGAGCTCCCTGGGGATGAGCCCTCAAATTAGCTTATATTCCTGCATGACAACCTCGCCTCCTTTTCTTTTTTTGATCCAGTCTCTTCCACCTTTTTCTTAAAGGGGCCTTGCTCCTTTTCGCCCCTGGAGCTTGCTGCTTCTGCCGCTGCCTCCAACTCCTCCAAAAGCCTCTCTCCCTTCCTCTGGGTCTGCCGACAGCCTCATCCAGTTCCTTTGCTCCATAAGCCCCAGGACCTCTCCTCCTTCAGAAACAGCCCTGATTTGCAATAGAATCCGTCGCTGTGCCAGCAGTCAGATCTTGCTGCTGGCAGAAAAAATTCAAACAGCACACTAGATATATAGATAGATATAGATATAGATACAGATACAGATACAGATACAGATACAGATACAGATACAGATACAGATACAGATATAGATATAGATATAGATATAGATATAGATATAGATATAGATATAGATATAGATATTTATTTTTATAAATATTATATGTGTGTGGGTGTGGGTGGGTGTGCTCAAAAACAAAAAACACAGATCATCAAGACTGAAACATTTATTAAAACTTAGCTTTCGCCAGCATCTGCTGGCATCGTCAGAGTTTAAGCCAGGATTGAGAGAATATGTTCTTATAGTCTCTGCAGAGCCAACCATTTAGCTAACAAACATGTTACGGTTCTATTCAGCTCCCGCCCTCCCATAATCAATTGCCCCATTCCTATTTCCGTCCAGCTTGTTGACAGCTGTTTGAATTCTGGCAAATGCTGGTGAAAGCTAAGTTTTAATAATTTTTTCAGTCTGGGTGATCTGTGTTCTTTGTTTTTGAGTATAAATATACCCGAGACTCAATATAGTTTAAGAATATATATATATATATATATATATATATATATATATATATATATATATATATATATATATATATATATATATATATATATATATTAGTCTTAAATATATATATAAATCACTGTTCATTTTGAATAGATAGTGGAAAGAGGAAAGTTGAGAGTTCAGAAGGTTGATCCTATATGGAGCAAAACTGTGACTGAATCTAGATGTTCTGCTTCGGATACCATGAAGCCTCCTCCCAGAAGGTAGCAAGGAAAACAGGTTGTGAAGAGGATGCATAGCATCCCAGATAATCACATTTATTTATTTATTTATTGAATTGAATTGAATTGAATTGAATTGTCCCCCTGTCTGCAACCAAAAAAAGCAGAATGGACCCCAAGTGAAAGAGTTATTAGCTAGATGCATAGCTTTGCTATTTTCATCTCCCTTCCTTCATCCCCTGCCCCCACCTCTCTCTCATACATACATACACACGTGCGCATACACACACACACACACACACACACTTGCTTCCTTATGTACCATACATCTCCTCTCTACCACCTCTGCCTGGAAGGGCTAGCAACCCACAGCAAAGAACAAGATTAAGGCAGGGGTGCAAGATTAAGGCAGGGGTGCAAGATTAAGGCAGGGGTGAACAACCTGCAGCTTTCAGGCAACATGCAGCCTTGGCCTACTTGCAAGAACCCACAAATAAATAAACCTGATCTCTGGAGAAAACCATTTGTATTTTTCCCTGGCTACTCTCTTTTTGGAGATAGTGACATAGGTTAAGAAGAAGAAAAACAGAGAGAGGAGTTGCAAAGAAAATGAAATTGAAGACTTAGGAAAAAAAAGACTGAGAAAAATGAGATAAGGAGAACAAATCAGTATTTTTTCCCCCTTCTGTTATTTATTAACTATTTTTAGGGAGGTTTTTTTTTAAGTACTGTTTTTACTATACTTGAATCCTGAATGCACAAACATACAATATAGCTCTGATGAGAGTTGTAAACCTGTTCTTAGTCCACATCCTTATGAAAACAGAATTACTTTGCCTAGGCATAAAAGGAAAATAGCAGCAGTGCAGAGGAAACGTAAAGCTTTCTCAGGCATAGCAAAAACTTTATAGACAAAGTACAGACTCTTCCTTTCCCCCTCCCCCAGTGGTGGGATTCAAATATGTGAACAACCGGTTCTCTGTGTGGATGCCGCTTCCGGAAGTCCATTCTGGGCCTGGGCAACAAAAAGTTAGCTACCGGTTCTGCCGAACTGGTGCGAACTGGTTAAATCCCAGCACTGTCCTCCCCTAAATAACAACTAAAATGAGGATAAACATCATTGCTGCAAAATGCTAATAAATAGCTGGGAATGTAGAAAGGAAAATTGGCAGGAAGGAACATACAATAGAATCTCCTGAAATAGGATATGGCTGTCTGGCTACTCTGAAGAGGAATTTTTTTTTAAGTATCCTTTCCAAATCAATTGAATGTATAAATGCCATCTCTACATCTTCCTCTATAGAGATGACTTTAAGCACTGCCATTTTCCTGCCTACCTGAAGATCTTTGGGAACTTCTGATCTCTCTGAGTGGGTTTTTCATATTGTAATAACCATTACAACTAAGCAGTGATTTGTATTTAAAGATGTCTAGGTGCTCTGAGAGCTCCAGGGGCACTTGTTTATTGTAATACCTTCTGCAACTCTTTAAAGCAGCTGTGTCTTTTCCTGGGATCACAAAGTCATACAGCAACTGAAATTGTAACATGTCCCGTTGGGATTACTTTTGAAATAGATGGATACTGAGTGGATCTCACACTATAAGCCAAATGCCAATGTATAGAATTTCTGGTCCAACAAGGTGATATGCTTACCAAAGGTGATGAACATAGAACATAGAATAATAGAGTTGGAAGGGACCTTGGAGGTCTTCTAATCCAACCCCCTGCTCAGGTAGGAGACCCTATACCATTTCAGATAAATGGTTGTCCAGTCTCTTTTTGAAAGCCTCCAATAATGAAGCACCCACAACTTCTGAAGGCAAGCTGTTCCATTGGTCGATTGCTCTCATCGTTAGGAAATTTCTCCTTAGTTCTAGGTTTCTTTTCTCCTTAGTTAGTTTCCACCCATTGTTTCTTGTCTTATCTTTTGGAAAATAGTTTGACCCCATTGTCTTTGTAGGAGCCCCTCAAATATTGGAATACTGCTATACTCTACCCTAGTCCTTCAATCAGTCAAGAGGCTTGCCTTTTAATCTGACTTTATCTTTTTCCTGCTATTTCATTCTCATTCATGCAGAAAGGACATTGTGGCTTCAAAATCTAAGGGATTGGTTTGGACAAAACTCAGCAGCACTTTTTTGTATGGCTGCTGATAAAAATAGGATTGCCAACATGATTGCCAACGTCCGATAATGGATATGGCACAAGAAGAAGAAGAAGTATGCAGAAAGGAAGAGGGAGATTATTGAGATCAACCAGAGCTATTTTGCCCAGTTAATTGGGGGTTTTTTTTGGGGGGGGGCAAGCAATTAAATCCTTCAAACACACCCTATAGAGCATGTACAGTTTCCTTGTTTTTATTGGATGATAAATTTCCACCAGTTGGGTAGAACCAATATTTTCTACCAATTTTTAGAATTTGGGAGAACAGTTGAGGGTTTTAAGGGGTAAAACGGGTGCTCTGAACCTTACAAAGGCTTAATGTCCTCTCCCAACCAATATGGGGAGCTGGAAGGGGGAAATGATGTATGAACAGTAGCCACACATTGTGTTTCTAGAGATATGTTTTTGTTTTGTTTTTTGTTTTTTTCTTATTAGACCAAGGTGACTCTGGGTGGTGTACCAAGATTAAACCCCAAAAGCAGTAACATCGTTCATAAAAATCAAGATCCCCAAAGCTCTCAAATATCCTCAAAAGGGGGCAGAATTTTGGTCCCACCCTCCAGGAAGGCTTTGAGAGCTGCAAACGGATTATGGAGGGCCACATATTTTGGCAATGAGTTGTCCTCCTAATTCCTATGCCATATATGTCAGAGCCACACAGTCTGTTTGTTTAAACAGTTGTATATAGCTAGTCAATTCACACACGGTAACACAATTGCTGGAAAACAGAACTGAATATGAAATGCTAACTTAGGGAAACAGCAATGCATTTAATGACAACTGGTAAAGAGGTGCCCTGTCTAACCAAATTGGAAAAGAAACTCTAGGAAGGGTTTAAAAAATCCTGATTATTCAGAAGCCTCTTTGGCCTAGATATAGCTATTCTTTGTGCTATCATCAACTTCCTTATTCCTTGCATAGAGAAAGACGTACAAACTTTACCTGTGGAAACTAGCATTGTCCCAGCATTCAATCCCACATTTATTTCAAAGCAGACTGATTGTTCCATAAAGATGTCTGCAAACCACTAGTAATGCTATACCATGGGGGGGAGCTCAGCTGTGTATTAGATTATTCATAATTGCAACTCTTGGATCTTCTGTGGATCAGAGACACTTTGTTGGCATGGCAGTAACCAAACATGACTGGAGCTTTCTTGTGATTTTTCAAGCAGAAAATAGCACTTCCATTATCCCATTCAGCATGTGAGGATTACCTTGGGGGAAAAACACGAGGATGACAGATATGCATACGTGGCAGTGAAGTTAAAAGCAATTGTAACATTTCCAGTCGAGGTCTTTGGTTTTAAATGTTAAAAAGTGAGGGACTATCTCAGTTATTAGGAGACATGTTATGATACCATGGTAGATCATCCAAGAAGCCACAGGAGACAGAGAAATGTCCATTCCTCACTGTTGAGGTTCACTGCAGGAGGTCTCTCCATCCAACAAGAGCAATCTCTACTTGCTTTCTGCTATTGATACAATGATACCAACAGCAGAAAGAACAGTACGAATAAAATGAGATGAGTCAGAGGCAAGCCTGGAGTAGCTCAAAAGAGAATTTGGAACTAAAGGAGCCACAGCACCATTGTTCTTTGGCACAACTCCCCCAAATAAAGGAGAAAATACTTCTCATCATCCAACCTGGGCAACATCAATCTGGCTGGGTTTGAATGTGGTAGTTCCTTTTCCAGAGACCTTTTCCATCCAGACTGTCATATTATTTTGCTTTACTTTCAGTGCATTGTTGATGGAACATATGAAACCAAGCCAAATCTGCCAATGTAAGCAAGATAAGTTCCTCAGTGGGAATTGCCTCTACACAAGCATTCAGAGAGATTTCATCCTTGATTATGAGCTAAATTGATTATATTATAATCCAATTTTTGGTATAGCATTGGTTACTTAGAGTGCCATATGGTACACATGCTGATTCCTAAAGAGCACAGTGATATGAGAGGAAGTTAAAGGAGGAGGAGGGCATAAATAAACACGTTGCATTTAATGTGGCAATCCTTAGCCCAGTTTTTTTTCAGTGACACTAGCTGAAAAATAGAAAAAGCGATAGCTTGAGAAGCACTTTTTTTCAGTCATCTTGAAATGTCCTTCTACAATTTCCAGATAACACAGATATATTAAATGCATACTTTAATACCTTTAGAGAGGAAGTGGTTAAAAAGTGAAATGGATACATCCTGTTCCAAAGATGAATAAGGAAATAACAATAAAGGTCATTTCAATAACACTGACAGTGCAATAATGACAAGGAAGCCGGATGGAGACAGGTGGAAAAGCACCTGTTCCATGAAGTTGCTCTGCACTCAGGTAAGATGTCAGTGGCTGATAGCTGCAAATGTAATCAAGATAAAGTCTACTCTCAGTCATGCTTAATTCCTGGTGACTAACAGAGGCAAACCATGCACTTTTCATATGAAAGTGATTTGCAACTTCCTTTTTCTGGCATGTTTTCCAACTTTTCAGTCTAGCTATGCATTTGATACATAGGTGTCACTGGAATTGTTTCTTACTGACCCCATTTGCTTTCCTACAGTACATCTCTCTTATCAGAAACCTTGAAAGCCTGCTTGAGCCTGGTTCCACTTCTATGTTCTTAAAAGAAGCCAGACACTAAACTTGAATGCAAAAATATAAGAATGACATGAAAGTTCTGTTGCTGCTATTTTTCAGCTGTGCATCCATTTGTTGCCATTTCAGCCATTAAATCATGAATGGTCATGTGTGAAGGATGCTTCCACCAAGCTTCATATCTGCGCAGTCACAATATTAAAAATATGTATTCATACCTCTGGAACATGAAGGTGCAAAATGAGTAATGTTGCAGTAAGATTGGAATAAGATGTGACATTTGAAGATGTGACCAGATCTTTTTCTTCCCCACTTTTTTTACTTAAAATAAAAAGAAAACAGCCAGTGAAGAAAGAAAACTGATCATAATTGCCAATTTGTGTATTGTACTTGATGACTGAAATGTATCAAGTTTTTTGTGAGT
This sequence comes from Protobothrops mucrosquamatus, assembly GCF_001527695.2. Taxonomy (NCBI): domain Eukaryota; kingdom Metazoa; phylum Chordata; class Lepidosauria; order Squamata; family Viperidae; genus Protobothrops; species Protobothrops mucrosquamatus. Next base: position 17,604 of record NW_015396138.1, read on the forward strand.
CATATTATATACTCACTGAAGAAGTTATTTTTAAATGTATGCTACCTACACCATAATAGTGAAGGAATTTCAAGAACAATTTGTAATTGTCAGGTTAATAGCTTCCAAACAGTAAACAAGAAGAGCCACCACGGGAAGAGAACCTGTGGCTCAGTGACTAAATCACTGACTAGTATGTATAACTGCCCAGGTTCAAATCCCATAAAGGGTATGGCTAACTGATGAAGGCAAAAAAGCCAGAAATGGTCCATCATACCTCAATCATGGACAAGAGCCTTTATATCTTTGATACCGAAAGATGACAAAGAAATTCTGGAACTTAAAGATTATAGACCTATTTCCTTGTTGAATGTGGATTATAAAATTTTTGCAAAAATTTTGGCTAATAGACTGATGCAGATACTGCAACATTATATACATGATGACCAAACTGGTTTCATATCTGGGAGAT
>NW_015396139.1:0-3477 GCF_001527695.2 Protobothrops mucrosquamatus
CACAGCTATGCATGTCGGAGCTTTCTCATTCTTTTCATGCTTAGAGTCTGACAATAAGATCCTATCCTCATACTGCCTTGGAGCAGTCAACCTCAATTTATTCTCCTTTCCCAGCTGGGGAGCCATTTGTACCGGGAGAAGACCATTCAGAGCAACGCTTGGAACATTTTAACTGTTTCCTTAGCTTTGCATCAAATCCCCCCCCCCCCCCCCGTGTTAAGACATAATTTGTTTATCTTGGTTTCTTGCAGAAGTCACAAATGCCTGGAATTGAGCATCGTGATAAACCATAAAGCAGGCATGGATTATTTTAGTGGGAAAAGATTGCTGTTTGGGGTTTTTTAGCTGAGGTGTGTAGCTACCGTTGGCTCAAGGACTGGAGGCTAAAACATAGGAAGAATGGTTGCAGGAATTGGGTATGTCTAATTTAATGAAAAGAAGGGGCAGGGCAGGGGTCTTCAAACTTGGCCCTTTTATGACTTGTGGATTTCAACTCCCAGAATTCCTCAGCCAGCATGCCTGGCTGAGGAATTCTGAGAGTTGAAGTCCACAAGTCATAAAAGGGCCAAGTTTGAAGACCCCTGGGCTAGCTAGGGTGACATGATAGCAGTCTTTCAATATCTATGAGGCTGCCACAAAGAAGTGGGGGGGGGCAACTTCTTCTCCAAAGCACCTGAAGGCAGAACAAGAAGCAATGGATGGGAAATAATGAAGGAGAGAACCAACTTAGAAATAAGGAAAAAATTCCTGACAGAAAAACAAGTAATCAGTGGAACGGTTTGCCTCCAGAGGTTGTGGGTGCTCCATCACTGGAGGTTTTTAAGAAGAGATTGGACAACCATTTGTATGAAGGAGTATAGGGTCTCCTGCTTGAATAGGGGGTTGTACTAGAAGACCTCCAAGTTCCCTTCCTACTCTATTATTCTGTTAAGGACCATATCAGAAAGTTTGTGCTCCAAAACTAAGTGGGGGGCTGGGGTTCCAAATGGACCTGAATTTGGGGACTTGGTATAAAACAGAAAGTGTATCAGACATGGGTTGCTAAAACAAGATAACTACTAAGTGGCAGCAAAGAATTAGAGCTCTCCATAACTCTCTGCTGCCATCTAACAATTTAGTCCTGAATGTCACAAAGGTAGAAATGGGTGCCTTATTTTTTCCTTCTTAAAATATCCCAAAATGGGTCAACTATTTTGTCCACACATTTTTGGGGGGGAGGGGATCTAGTGGTATATAAGGGGTGCTGGTATTTTGCAGGTGGCCCATATATTCGCTTCTTTGCATCCTAGCTTTAGGTGGACTAATGCTGAAGTTCGTAGTGTGAAAAGCAGAAACAATGATGAACTTACCCACAGTAGTTGGGTAATGAAACATCTACAAGAAGACAGTCAAGCTCAGAGAACACCAAGGAGTTCGCAACCTTTCTGTTTTCTGCTGGAATGATCCAGACAAAAGCCAGCCAGCAAGGATGGGAAGGCCAATAAGTAGAGGGATGACCATCAGGTCTTGCTGTGGTCATCCTCTGAACATTAACTTGGCCTGCTATCAACTCAGACTGGAATGGGACCAGCATGGAAGACAAACAGGAGAATTGTGCTTTCACTGAGAAAGAAGCAAACAAATCATTTAGGGGTTTTTGTATGTGTGTGATGAACAAATAGACTCTCTGGAGTGACTAGGACACCGTCCCATTTCTCCCTTCTCTTCGGGAAAAAGTGGTCTCTCAAATACAAAGCATAAAAAGAACCAAATATGAAAGCATATTTAGAAACAAACATTAAACATAGGTCAATGAGCCAAAACAAAGTTATGCAACAATGTACAATTAAGAATGTAAACGGCCTAGATTTGACATAGGATCCTTTTCATGGAGATGTTACAAGGGTCAACAAGACCAGCCCAGCTATCTGCAACTGGGAAAAAGTGAACATAAAACCAATCCCTTCCACATAAGGCTTGCATGACACTCCTAAAGTGGAGCTGTGCCCCTGGGATTCCATCCTACCATTTCTGAGGAGTAATCAAACCAATTTTCTTCTGACCCCGAATGTCCCAAAACTTACATTTAAAATGTCTTCAGTTTGGTGATTTGACCTAGTTGAGCTCCATGTGACTGGGCTGCTTTCCCATTAGTTGGAATTCTAGATATTCCTTGACTCTGGCTACATAACACTCCCTTCTCTTTTCAACTACAATGATGTTGTAGCATCATGGTGTCCTTGACTGGCCTATGGGGATTTTCCCAATTACTCCATCAGTTTTGGAGTGTACCCCTTTGTTGTGAGTCAGCATGATGTGGAAAGGAAGGGAGGAGACAGGAAACTGTCAGAAAGCTGATACGGTAGCTATTCTATCCCTAATCTGATTGAAGGAGCACTGGTTAGTTCTAGCCACTTCTGTGACAGTTACAGTTAGGACAATCACAAACCATTGCATAAAGAACTCTTGAGCGGAGATATTGGCCACATGGAAGTACCTTCTCTTAAAAATCTAGATTTTGTCCAGAGCTGCTGCTGATCTGCTCCCAAAGCTGACAGTGCCTCCTCAGAATCACCCAAAATTGATAAATATTCTGGAGTCTAATTCGTATAATGAATAGTTGAGGGAGCTAGGTATGTCTAGCCTATCAAAGAGAAGGATTGGGGGGACATGATATCTGTCTTCCAGGATTTGAGGGGCTAACACAGAGAGGAGAGGATTGACTTATTCGCCAAAGCATCAGACAAGAAGTAATGGGTGGAAACTTGTTAAAGAGAGAACCAACCTAGAAGTAAGGAGCAATTTTCTGACAGAACTATTAATCAATGGAATATCTTGCTGCTCAGAGTTGTGGGTGCTCCATCAGTGCAGGCTTCCAAAAATAGACTGGACAGCCATTTGATCGGGATGATATAAGGTCTCTTGTTGAACTAGAAGACCTCCAATGTCCTTCCCATTCCTATGATTCTATGTTCTAATCAGTGTTGCCTTTGTTTTCTGTCTATCATATGTGGTCCTGTCTTCCTGCTGCTGCATTTACAAAGTTTACAAATGAAATCTTTGGTTTGTAATAATGAGAAGACCCGCAAAAGGGATCCAGGGTTTTGCATGTGGCAGTCTGAGTGGCCAATGGAAGAATGCCTGCCTGGTCAGGATTCCCAGATCGTGTTATCCCGTGATAGAGCAGCAGAACTTGATAACGAGATCAAAGAATTGTCATACTTGGAGATAAGACACCTTGATAAGCAGATGCGATGCGTTCACTTTTTCCTCTCCATTTTGAGTGGGGGAGGAAGAGATTTTTTTTATAACTACAAGAGGGCAGTAAATGAACAATGATTGGTTTAGACCTCTCTGCTTATTACACACCAAGGTGCAATTTCTGACTAGCTCTTGGTTTATATGAATTGCTAGAAATTCACAGCACAGAAAACTTAGTACCTAAAACAGTGGGGAAAAACCACTCAAACCCTTCTTCACTTCAACTCTGGATCATAA
>NW_015396139.1:7218-8698 GCF_001527695.2 Protobothrops mucrosquamatus
TGGCCTAGGATAATTTTTAAGAGGGGTTTTTTAGAGGGGTTTTTAATTACTTTTTAATTAGACAATTTAAATATTTCATTTTAATTAATTTTAACTTGTGATTGTTAGTGGTGTTTTTAATTGATTGTCAGCCGCCCTGAGTCCGCAAGGAGAAGGGCGGGATATAAATTCAAATAATAAATAAATAAATAAATAAAAAATTCCTGTTGCTAAGTGAGACAATGGTCAATTGAGTTTTGCTCCATTTTACGACCTTTCTTGCCGCAACTGCTAAGTGAATCACTGCAGTTGTTAGTAACACAGCTGTTAGGTGAATCTGGCTTCCCCATTGACTTTGCTTGTCAGAAGATCACAAAAAATGATCCCATGAGCCTGGCACACAGCAACCGTCATAAATATGAGTCAGTTGTCAAGTGTCTGAATGTTGATCATATGACCCTGGGGATGCTGCAATGGTCGTAAGTGTGAAAAATGGTCATAAGGTCACTTTTCTCGTGCTGTTGTAACTCCGAACAGTTATGAAATGAACTGTTTAAAGTTGAGGATTTATCAAGTGCTTTTGTCTTAAGAGACTTCTCCGACTCCAAGGTTCGCTTACAGTTATCTGAACAAAATACTTTCCTGGGACTGTGAAAAGAATGACACTCCTGCCAGAGAAATCAACAATCAACATCCCTGTTTTAAATACCCTCCATGTCCCTCAAATATTCCTCATTTATTGGAAGAGCTGATACCAAGCAGAAAGGCCGGACTGAGACAGTACTATTGCCTTTTCAGATCAATCTTTCTTTCCTTTCTTCTGAAACCAATTTCCTCTGTGAATTATTTATGGGCAGGTAAAGATCTTCTCTCCCTCATGCGCCCATTTCAATTAGGGCGTGCATATGTGCGATGTGCTTTTCTTATTTTATAGTTTATCCAGACCACACACAGGCCATTTGCACATAACACCAAACAGCCTGATTCCGGGGCTAACCGATCTATTGATTTCCCAGCAATTTGACATTCTGGAGTACTGTAAAATATCCAAAGTATTTTAAAGGCATGTTGGCTGCTCTCCCTGCCAGCAGAAGTTGAAATAATAATGATAATAATAATAATTAAAAAAAAAAAACCAAAACAATGCGAGTACTTATTTGAACACCCATCGCCATTGGCAAAATCACCATCAGTCAATTGCAAAAGGCAGATTTTGTAGGAGGTGGCCAGGTTAAGCGCGAGGGAAGGGGTCAAACACGTCATAAGTCACGAGTCACTGTGCTCCTGCAAGAGATTTAAGTCCAGCCCTTCTTGAATGCCTCTCTTATCTCCCACGCATTTCCCTTAACGGCCAGTTGGCCAGATTCTTTATACTCATTTGAACTGTCTGAATCTCCTGATTTCCTGGGCACTTGACAGATTTACTTGGAACAGCTTACACCCCATGATGATATTGCCTTTCCCCTCCTCTCCCCTCTCCCCTCCTCCTGAGCCGTCAAGT
>NW_015396140.1:0-5557 GCF_001527695.2 Protobothrops mucrosquamatus
CAAATAGTATAACATAACATAACCAATTGCCGTCAGTGCCATCAAAATTAAGATTCATTATTAAATCTAAATCAAATCCTTCTCTTTTATTGATCAATATAGGTTCAGATACCTAACCCTAACCCTTTCCCTGTGTGGTTCCCTCTCCATCCCTTTGTCCAGCTGGCTCTAAAACATGTTGCAATGGCACAGGGAATGTTTTTTTTTTTTTAAAAAGTACAGGGCTATTTTATTTATTTGTTAATTATTAATAACTGTAACTATCAAGACCGCCCAATGGGAATTCCTTGGCAGTCTTACTACTTGAACAAGTATCTCTGGATCTGAATTACTCTAAGAGTTTGTGACAGAATCTGACCAAAAAGAAAGGTACAAATTAGCAAACTTTCGCATCCCCCCCCCAAATCACTACATTACTTGAAATATGACATAAAAATAAGTGGTCTGGAAAGTTCTCCCTGTGTTATTCTATTATCCAGAGTGCACTGGAGTTGGGTGACCAATCATGTTTTTCTAGTGCATTCTGCCTTTTATTTAAAAAAATAATTCCAGATTTCAAGCGTATACTGTTGACTTTGGCTCTTCTTTATTACTAATACAGGCATATGCTTTGATAAAAGCATGAATTGTACTTATTGATAAACTCAGATCAAGATTCTTTGCATTAATATTCTCTTAAACATTATTAAATAAATCAATAACTTTGATTTTCAAACTTATAAAATTATACCAGCTTGGTTTTTCCCACCAAGTTTTCTTAATATACAGTATTAAAACCCTTCACAAAAAGAACCTTGATTTAATAAAGTATTTTTCCCACAATATTGATCCTGCATTTTATTGTTTTATCAATAAACACACATACATTATTAATATTGTAAAAAATATTGTAAAAAAAGGGATTAATTGAAAGCTGTGACAAGCTGATTAGACAATCCTCTGCAAAAATGTTAAAAGTAAAAGGAATAGTATTTAATTAAAATGAATCAATTCTGATTTGGAAACAAAAAAGCAATGGAATTCAAACCTGGGGACAACAGATACAGGTTTTGAAGGTCTCTTTAGGGATCTGGAAACTTATTTATTAAAAAATTTCTTTTAAGTTAGAGAAATATATATAATTATGTACTATTATATATTATTATTATGTTATATTAAACATTACATTACATTACAATATCCAACTTATATATATATATATTTCTGTCAACTGATCCAAGCAAAGAACTTTGAAATTCATCAACAGTGAATCTTGAAGCATGGTGTGAACATATTCCATTGATGTACTATCTTTAGCTCTCTTTCTGACAGATATAGAACATTGTTATTGATTGAATTTGCTTGATAGGATTTTTTTCTCCCATAAAGAATATAATGTGAAACAGCAGCAAAAGCCTTTCATCAGTTAAAAAATATTTGCTGATGTCTTACCTTTGAATCACTGACTGTACACATCCATTCATCCATTTGGTTTTGAAATACGGCAGATTAGAATAAGCGTGCATAAAGTATAATCAAAATAGCATGTTAGAATTGTATTGAAGAGGTAGATAGTATTGATCATTTAAGACCCTGGAAGCCAATTTTCTCTAGTTTGGACTGAACTTTCTTATTTATTATTTAGATTTGCGGGAGTTGTAAAACTGATCTCATTAGAAAGGGCGAGGGTGCTGAAATATTCAGCCCCTAAATCAATGATTTGGGTAAATAGAGGATCCAGTTTGGGACTGCTGTTTCTGAGACTCTTGTGTAAAAGAGATTAACACTAGGATTAATACTAGACTAACAATTAAGACACCTAATGAGAAGGAAGGGCTCACTGGAGAAGAGCCTAATGCTGGGAAAGATTGAGAGCAATAGAAGAAGGGGACGACAGAGAATGAGGTGGCTGGATGGAGTCACTGAAGCAGTAGGCATGAGCTTAAATGGACTCCAGAAGATAGTAGAGGACAGGAAGGCCTGGAGGAACGTTGTCCATGGGGTCGCAATGGGTCAGACATGACTTCGCAACTAACAATAACAACAATTAAGAAGTGAAGAATATGCCAATCAAAGAAGTACCAACTTCAGACAAACAACCAAGCAGTAAACAACAGCTTAGTTGAGGAGCCACCAAGACCACTCCCACTAACACTGACTAGACAAGTCACTAATATATAAAAAGAGATTAAGCCCCACTCTCTCTCTTTCAGCACTCATGATGTTACTGGGTTGGCTAATGAAACATCTGCAAGAAAACTACCAAGTTCAGAGAGCACTTCAACCCTGAGTTACAAATATTCTCTGTATACTTCTGTAAAACAATAGAGCCTACAATTTGGCAGTTGGGCGTAATGGCATTATTTGAGACCTGAAAAAGAGATAATTGAGTCAAACAGTTTAGCAACTACTGTCTTAGATAGCAAAATATTCATTTGATTTTTGATTTTTGTTTTTCAAAAAAAAAAAAAAAAAGTATTTTCTTTCAACTTCTCAACTTTTTAAAAAGTAGCTACAGTAACTGAGCTAATTATGTTTGGATATCTCCCCAAAAAACAAGGCTAGTTTTGCAGTATGAATGATTGATGGTTTTCTACTATAATTTTTGAGCAATGCCATCATTGGCCTCTTATGGTTTTCCAATGTTTGTTTTATGAAAGGGAAGCTCATAGGCAGAATATTTTAGGATATTTTCTAAATATTTGAAACACAAAGGGCCTATTTTGTGGATGTGGAGAATTAGAGTTCCATCAAGATTTCAGGCTTACCAAAAACTGAATTCATTTGGGAAATTTCTTCAAAGCTCTGCACATAAGCTCTGCAACAAAGATGATCAGGGGACTGGAGGCTAAAACATATAAGGAACGGTTGCTGGAATTGGGTATGTCTAGTTTAATGAAGAGAAGGACAAGGGGGGACATGATAGCAGTGTTCCAATATCTCAGGGCCTGCCACAAAGAAGAGGGAGTCAAGCTATTCTCCAAAGCGCCTGAAGGCAGGACAAGAAGGAACAGATGGAAACTAACTAAAGAGAGAAGCAACCTAGAACTAAGGAGAAATTTCCTGATAGTTAGAACAATTAACCAGTGGAACAACCTGCCTCCAGAAGCGGTGAATGCTCCAACACTGGAAGTCTTTAAGAAGAGACTGGACAGCCATTTGTCTGAAATGGTATAGGGTTTCCTGCCTGAGCAGGGGGTTGGACTAGATGACCTCCAAGGTCCCTTCCAACTTTATTATTATTATAAATATTTTAAACATAATTTTCATGTGCATTATGTTTTTGGCTTAGCAGAGAATGTGAAACTAATTCTGTAATATTGCTACATCTCTTCTTGAAGTCCTCTGAGAAGTGGTGATGTTTTCCTCCTTTTTTCTCCCACCCCCCTTCTTTTTATTCTGAATTATTCATGCTAGATTTTATTTCTTTTTCAGGTTTTTGTTACTCTTTTTTCTTTAGGCAAAATTTTGCTACTTCCTTTAGGTTTCTGGATAGACAGTCGTTATTTTATTTTTTAACTTACTTTCAGTTTCACCTTATTTTTTATTTTAATTTATTAGTATTTATTTTATTTCTGCTTTTTTTGAATTTTTAATCTGGATGAATGAGCATGGGCTTCATTGCTTTGAATAGGATTTTTTATTTTTTAGGCTTTGACCCGGAATCATGCAGGCTCTTTATCAGTGTTTCTTCATTATTATAGAAAGACATCCTTGTGCGGTAGAATTTTAAAAGCCTGAGTTCATATCCAAGAGAAGTTTTTTTTTTAAATAAACTGAATATATTGAAACCTGACAAGAAACTGATATTTTTCCTGTCCAAAGATATTATTTTGCAAGGAATTTGATTGGTCAGATATATTGTGCCCAACCAAAATGAATTGCTATATTAATTAGGAAACAATTATAATCAATATACTGAAGGTTTGCTGTTAAAAATGCTGACAGTCAGATATTCTATATGGTTATTTAGCTGGGGTTTTTTTTAGTTTGTTTGCAAACAATGTAATGCTGAGAATTTTTATTTCTTATTAGACACTTGAATTGATTAGAGCAATATTTCTAAGTCAAACTGATTATAGGGCACCCCTGAAGATAAACATTTAATTTAATTTGATGGACATATGAAGGAAATTGTAGCTGATTCAAACAAAACACAGGTCTTGTTTTCAAAAAAAATTCCTGATTATGTTCCATCATTACAATCCATTATTTATCAGATCAAGAAGCATTTTATTGGTTCCATTATAATCTCATGCTGTGGCTAAGTAGGACCCAAGCAGCTGTTAGTGGTATCATAATACATTACAATTAGAAGAATACAGTTTGTTGATCAACAAAAAGATTTTGAGGTTGTTTTTTTCAAAGAAGCAAACCAGAAACAGGCATGTTTAAAGCTCATATATGGGAAAGGACTAGAGAATCTTTTTCATGGAAGAAGAAGAAGAAGAAAAAAATCTTGCTTTAATAATTTGGGAAGAAAATTTTGAATTTGACTGCAAGAAAGCCAATGAGATCTATACACTATGTAGAGTTGTAGAGTTTCTTTTAATATGCTAGAATGCTAAATGTGAAATGCAGTTTGGTGTAGTGGTTAAGGTGCTAAGTTCAAAACAGGGAGACTGTGAGTTCCCTTCCTCCCTTAAGCATCTAAGTTGAGTGACTTTGAACTGGTATTCTCTTAACAGCCCAGCCCAGTAAAATAGGGTTCGGGGCATTAGGTATGTAATATATGCTGCCTTTTGCTGATCCGAATATCCCAGGAGGGATAAAAATCTAATAAATAAAATAAACATTAATGTTTCTAACATGGAATATCAATTAAAATGGATTAAACATGCATTCCATAAACAAAATAATTGTTGGTTTCATGATTGAAATAACTGGAACATGTTACATAACAACTATAATAAGAGTCCATAGACACAGTATTGCAACTTTCAATTTTTATATATCTCTGCCGTGCAAATATGGAGACATCTGTAGTCAAGACTGAAAGTGTTTTAAATGATCTCTTTATTGTATTATGTTTTTATTTTGTTTTTGCCCAGAGATTGTTTTGTAGATGACCAGCTATATATAACTTTGATTGATAAATAAATACGTTCCAGCAATTTCTCACACTCTTTCAAAAAAATTACCTTCACATTTAATATGGCATAAGGTAATTTAATCTTTGATATAACAGATTCTATGAAATCTGGGAAGCTCCCTGGGCCAGTATATTACCTATGGAATGGTCTAAAAAATACAAAAAATTATTATTGTAGATATTGTTAGAGATATTTAATGAGTCTTTTGGAAAAGGGCCTTCCTCTTATCATTGTGTGAGGCAAGCATAACGGTTATCATTAGTGAGTAAATTGTATGAGCTATCACCTAATTTTCTTGTGAAATGTGGAAGCAAAATTTTCACTGCAACTTTAGCATGTAGGTTGCACCATCTGGTGTTATGAAAGGATGCCAAGCTTCTGATCATAATTAGCTGATTGGAGGATATTCTCACAATTCAGTTTTATTATCTTGAAATCACAGTAGTAGCTGTGCTGGATTCAGAAAAAAATGCTCTGATATGGTA
>NW_015396140.1:7412-8697 GCF_001527695.2 Protobothrops mucrosquamatus
CTGCCGCCGCCGCCAGCCGGGGCATAATACGGTAAATAAATACGAGCATGGGGATCCACGTGTGAACGAAGCCCCACTCCCCCTCCCCTTTTGCTTTCGCTCTCGAGCCGGCGCTTTTTTTTTCTTGAAATTTCCCTCTTAAAATGAAGGTGCGTGTTATACGCCTGTGCGCGTTATACGCCGATAAATACGGTATTTTAAGAAGGATGTGTATATTAATTAAAATATTAAGGTATTTCAGAAAAAAAGTCAAGACCATTTTTAATGAATGCTGAAGTTCCAAAGTTCTCTCTTTACATTATATGAATGTTTGTTTGTTTGTTTGTTTATATTTCATATTTCCTAATCACCCATCACCCTCAAAAAATATTGAATTTTTTATCTCAGAATTTGTCCTTTTTAATTGGGCAGCCACCATAATTAATTGATCGATTGAGTACGGAACAGGGTTATTTTCTTGATTTTTAGTTGTATCATTAGGTATATTTTTAAATCTCTTTTATTTGAATGAAAATAAGATTGAATATGTACCACTATGGGCACAATTATTGAGATTATTTGGAATCTTTGAAAACTTTACAAGTACTTGGTTCTAATTATAGCCAGAGATCATTGCATTTCCAACACTGAAGGTAATTAGATTTATCTTAAAGTACAGATGGTGTTTTCATCCGTACTTCCCACTGATGAACATGGTCTGAGGAAGGAATATGGTATTCTGGGGAGGGGGGAACCAATGACTCAAGCAATGACATTATTGAGAAAACTTTGGATTCTTAAAACCACAATCTTTATCTACAAGAAGAGCTTCTGGCAAAATATGGGTTGCCTCTCACAAAGATTGGGATAAAATGTCTTTGGAAGACATCATGTGAAAACATTTTTAACTAAATCTGGAGGGGAAATTCTGAAAAAAAGATTTAACTAAGATCCCAATAGATAAGATTTTTTTTTTTTTAAAAAGGGAAGATACCTAATGAGAACAGTATGGTTGCATTCCGATACACTGATAAAAGAAAAGGACAATAGAAAGAGGGGAATATAACAAAAGCAGAATATCAGGAAGTATAGTTAGGGTTAGGAAGACTAAGGTTCAACATGAGCCAAGGCTTGTTGTGAGTGCCAAAAATAAGAAAAAAGGTTTTTTGGGGTGTATTTGGAACAAGAAGAAAGTCAAGGAAACAATTGGCCCGCAGGTTGAAGAAGATGACATGATGCTGACGGGCAATAAGGAGAAGGCTGAACTGCTTAATTCTTTCCTTGTATCTGTCTTCTCACAAAAGGA
>NW_015396141.1:0-4495 GCF_001527695.2 Protobothrops mucrosquamatus
GACCCATACCCAAATAAAGATATTCCAAACAGAATTGTCCAATATATTTGATATTTTAATCAAAAGGAGCATTTTTAATGCAACTAAAAGGAGTGACAAATAATATTCACCTTGCCAAGCATGAATTATTTCTCTGCTGCTTAGTGCCCCACAGCATTGCTTGTCTTGGTGCCAGATTCCTCTTCTTCTTTTGCTATGATCTCCTTTGTTCCCATTTATTTTGTAATCCACCTAGTTGTGGTTAAATATGTACTGTCCGTGACTTCACAAATCTTCCTGTTGGTCATCATACCAGATGAAATGTTCTAACAAGGCTGGCAAAATCATAACCAAAACATTTCGACGGCAGTGTTGGTGAAGATGACAAAGAAACAGAAATAAAATTATGCTAAGAAAAACAAGCATTCAAGCAAACGCTGTATGCTTGCAACTTGTGCCTCAATGACTCACATAGAATGTATTTTTCAAGATTCAGGTGCTTTATTTTTTCCCATAAAAAAGCAGGGGATGCATAAATCAAGATAAATGGTTTGATCTTATTGCTAATCCTGTGGAAGGCAGCAATGCAGGGAGGGATGTCCTTAAATGCTCCTATTCTATCCAGTTCCCTCCCCCCAAGTCTTGCAGATAAGTGAATGAAGATTGATAGTAAGTGGTAAACTAAACAGCAAGCAGCTTTTGTAGGGATCTATGTGAAAGTTTTCAAGAGAAAAATGAACTGATTTCCATAGTCAGAAGGATCCCCTACATCACTGTCACCAATTCAGTCATTTTGCATAATCCTAAACCATTTTGAATTATTTCATTTAAAACAGGAAACTGATGTTCAGTCATCCAAGTACAATATATAATAAATCTTGTCTCATTTGTAGCACACTTAAAAGCTATGCGAGGGAGAAAGAATATATATGCAGAATTAGAACAACAGAGCCACACAGATGTGCTCTTATATTTTAAGAAATATTTTACTGAGCTGATTGATTAGGATGGGTAGGATTTTTTTCGGTTGTGTTCATCTTACATTTATGTAGTCTAGCAGCCTTATTCTACACCACATATCCGTCAGTGTTCAGTGTTTCATGGCAATGTTAGGGATATTCACTCCCAAGCCAGATCTCACAAGCATTTCCAGTCCAACCTGCCCAGCACTCGCAGTTTCCACAGCTACATATGCCATTTCCTGGAACAAAACAACATTATCCATAATTGAAATTAAAAATGGGTTGCTCCGTGAAAGTGTAAACCATCACAAAATAATACCTTTTATTTTTCTTTCTACCTATTTTCCCCTTCTGGCTTGAACCGAAGCACTCTCAAGGCTTTAGACATTTATTTTCTCCTTAGATCCCTCCAAATTGCTCAAAATGAGGATTCTGAGAGCCACAAAACTGATTGGGGTACATCACACATACTGTAAGCCCTAAACATTTTCTGTATCTCTGTTTTAAGGAGATCTGATGATGAGCAAGAAGTGAAGTAAGATCCCCTAGGAAGTAATAACTGCTTCAAAGTAATTCACACAAGTTTATAGTTCAGACGGCATTTCGACTCAGATCTGCCCGGTCCAATTCTAGCACTAACCATTGAACTTATGAGTGATTGTGTGAAATTGCAGTTGTGTGTGTGTGTGTGTGTGTGTGTGTGTGTGTATGCATCAGTATACATGAGTGGGAAAGAATATAATACCAGATAAACACAGCCTGCACCATTTTGAGACAAGTCCAGGTGACTTGGAACCTGACTTGATACAGGGGCTTCTCAACATGCCCACAAAAATATTTATGATAGTGGTATTAATGATAGTATATGATATTATATGCTATTTATAATAGAGAACATTTATGATGTGTGACAGACTTTATGATAGTCTCTGTGTGTCATTTGCAGTTCTCGGGTGTAGTGGAATACTTAACTCCTTCCTCTTTCAAAAATCAGTTTTATAATGGGAAACATTCTGCTACAACATTCTAAGTGTCAACTACTATTCAGAGAAACTCAAACAGGCTCACACTTCATTATTATATGCAATATTGGATGGGTACCCTGAAATGGTACAGAAGGTCTCTCTCTCTCTCTCTCTCTCTCTCTCTCTCTCTCTCTCTCTCTCTCTCTCTCTCTCTCTCTCTGTGTGTGTGTGTGTGTGTGTGTGTGTGTGTGTGTGTAAAGGGGCAGCTTTCCTACTGACTCTTTAAAACTTTGTTTCATACACATAGCCCAGAGGTTCCCAACCTTTTGGGCATCAGGGACCGGTTCCGCGGAGAGAGGTTTTTCTATGGACGGGAGGATGCGTGGTTTTGTGTGCTGCCTGCATCTTGTGGATGGGGCTTTGCTTGTTTGTGCAGACCGGTTGCTGGCATGCCAAGAACCGGTACTGGTCCACAGACCGGGGGCTGGGGACCCCTGACATAGCCCCTTTCTTTTCCCTTTTCTCTCATTTATTCATGAAGGAAAACCATCTTTGAAAGCATCTCTTCTCATTTGTTTAGAAATCTTACTTTTGCAAAGCAATAATTGCAAAAGAAACAATTAAGTGTCCTTTGCCTCTTAGTTTATAGCACCTGCTGTTGGATGGGTGAGAGCATGCAATGCTTTGGGAGCAGCTAAAACATATTGTGTCTCCTCAGACAGCAGATGGGTTGACTGTGGAAATCATACAATACCTGTGCAAATAAGGCCATCGTATTTGTCACAATCCTGGTCATCACATTCACAGAATTCTCCTGAAATGTACCATTCCTGGGAAGAACAGATGCATTTTCCACAGTGACAGGAACCTGAAAGCACAGAAAAATTATTACTGGCACTCAGAGAAGAGCAGAATCAGGCACAGGACATCTTAGGTAATCAGTGCCTATCAATAAATGATTGTCTACAAGGAGGTCATTGTGATAAAAGCCTATTGGTAAGAAGGATGTTCCATGGGGGGGAGCTTTAACTTTAAAGGTTTCTTTTAGGATGCTCTATAATGATTTCCCTCCATTTTGATTTAATCAGGGTTTGCTTGGAAGAAGGACATTTTGTCTTGGTTCAAAAGCTCTAAAATCGAAGTCATCCTTCTCTGCGGGATTAAGGGAGAGTGGATGAAGGCCTGTGAGAAGATTTAGCAAAGGTAAAGGGAAGAGAAAGGACAAAACCCCAAGGTTACTGAAACTACAGAGATGTAATCAAGGAATAAAAGCAGAGTGAGGTAATAAGAACAGATCTCACTGGGCTGTATATTGCTGTGTGGAAATACAATCCTGCTCACGTATCCCACTTGCTTTTCTTTTGAGCACTTTTCCCCTCAAGCCAGAGTACAAACAGTTGGGCATTAACTGTATGAAAAGAACACCAAATGTCTGTGTTTCAATCTATCAACTGTGTTTTACCCAATGCCATACAAACACTGCACCAAAAAGTCTGTCTTTTTAAGCACCAATTTTTTTCAGAGTTAATTCAAGACTTGACTTCAAACTAATGATTTGAACAGGTGTGCAGATATTCTAAAATCCCACTGAATAGCAAACAATGTGCACAGATGCCAGATCATCTTTGAATCAAGTCTGACTCCTGATGACTTCACTGGTTTCCATATGACAGTAACAGATGCAGTTTCCCATTGCCTTCCTCTGTCTAGTATGTTTCTCTCTCCATCTAAGAGAAATCTCTGCTATTTCCTGGAGTCTCCATCTAGGTAGTAACCAGGCCAATCCTACTTTGTTTCCATACTCAGACAAGGTCGCAGTTTAGTTTTTCCAAGGTCAGCTAGATACTGCCACATAGCTAGGTTTACTCTGCAAAACCGACTAGCAAATAAAATTGTCATCCAAAAATGAAATTGTATTGCAGTTGAGTGCCCAGTTTATTCTTAAAATGTATGTATTTATATTTTATAAATATAAATGTGATCACGTGACTGTAGGGACACTGTAATGGCTGCAGCTTCAAGGACAATTAGAAATCTAATTTTTCAGTGTCATCAGAACTTTGAACAATCACTGAACAAGGACTATATATCACTTGGTTCTGCTACCCCCAAAATGTAGCCTGATAGTTATGTGGAAAGCCTCAGCAAAATCAAAAACAACTAGCACAATGAGTCCAAAGACCGACAAAAAGAGAGAGAGAATAAGAAAAAGCAGAAATAGGCTAAATTTACATTGCCTCTATTTCGATTTCAAAAAGACCCAGCTTTCTAGGTCCATACTGTGGATAATTAGCATGGATAGTCCCACAGGAAATGGCCTTTATTTACTCTGGCTTTAACCTACTGATGTACATAATAACAGTAGAAGAGAGATGGAAAATAAGACACCATGGGATCCCTCCTCTATGCTGCACCATGAAGGAAACAAGTTGCTGAATGAGATGATGTGCCCAACAATTTCTAGACTTTCAATAGGAATATATATATATATATATATATATATATATATATATATATATATATATATATATATATATATATATATATATATATATATATATATATATATATATATATATATATATATAT
>NW_015396141.1:5554-8696 GCF_001527695.2 Protobothrops mucrosquamatus
ATGTAAAAAAGATGTTGAGACTTTAGAAAGAGTACAGAGAAGAGCAACAAAGATGATTAGGGGACTGGAGGCTAAAGCATATAAGGAACGGCTGCTGGAATTGGGTATGTCTAGTTTAATGAAGAGAAGGACGAGGGGGGACATGATAGCAGTGTTCCAATATCTCAGGGGCTGCCACAAAGAAGAGGGAGTCAAGCTAGTCTCCAAAGCGCCTGAGGGCAGGACAAGAAGCAACAGGTGGAAACTAAGCAAGGAGAGAAGCAACCTAGAATTAAGGAGAAAC
Organism: Protobothrops mucrosquamatus; assembly: GCF_001527695.2. Lineage (NCBI taxonomy): Eukaryota > Metazoa > Chordata > Lepidosauria > Squamata > Viperidae > Protobothrops > Protobothrops mucrosquamatus. The sequence continues at coordinate 5,838 of NW_015396141.1, forward strand.
TTCCTGACAGTTAGAACAATTAACCAGTGGAACAACCTGCCTCCAGAAGCGGTGAATGCTCCAACACTGGAAGTTTTTAAGAAGAGACTGGACAGCCATTTATCCGAAATGGTATAGGGTTTCCTGTCTAAGCAGGGGGTTGGACTAGATGACCTCCAAGGTCCCTTCCAACTTTACTATTATTATTGTTATTATTATTAACATTTGAGGAAGGATGGATGTAACTCTGTATTCTTAGGTTAAGCATCTTCACTAAATATCGTATTTTCCGGCGTATAAGACGACTTTTTAAATCCTGAAAATCTTCTCAAAAGTCGGGGGTTGTCTTATACGCCGGAAAATACGGGTATTCTATTTTATTCCTTTACACATGTGGTTTGGCATATTACTCATCAAGTTTTCTCTCCCCCCCCCCCTCTCTCGCTCAAACTCTATATTTTAACTGGAAAAGTTGGGGGTCGTCTTATACGCCCAGTTGTCTTATACGCCGGAAAATATGGTAGATGAAGTGTTATGTGTGACTGGATTTATTCTACAAAAAATAAAAGTATCACTTCATCTTCTACTTCAGATTCTTTCTTCTCCCCTGGATTCACCATCAAGGCACAACCCTGAACCCTATTGTTGCAAATACCTCTGATCTTCAAAGACAAGGACCAAAATACCATTTACAATGAAAGCTGATGAGTATAACATGCTACCTTATAAAAGCTCTAAAATAAAGGAACTGAATGAAATTTGATGAATATGAATTGCATGAACAGTGCAAGAGAAGGCATGTAGGAGGTGGACAAGAACTTTTCCATTCTGCTCAATAGCAAATTTCCTTCTTAGACGTTTAGCAATTGTAGAGTCACCTGCTGCGAATAGCACTTAAAACATAATGCTAAAATATATCCCATAATACACAATGACCCCCTATTGATATATACACCCACAAGGAGATCACCAAATGGAATGGCATGCTGTTGGTAAATAGTTCCTGAGGGCAAAGCTTCTCAAAGCAATGTGGAGTGCTTCACCACAAGAATTTTCTGTATTATAAACATTTTGAAAAGCTTTTTTTAACAGCAAGGGATTACCAAAGAAAGAGCCTCAAGTTATGAAGCACAAGTTATACTTCTTTAATCTTCTGGAACAGAGCCATTTGAAACATCACTCAGTTCCCCGCCTACTTACCCTTTCCTGAGCATAATATGCCATCAGCTGATTCACAGAAACTTCTGCTCTCGTCTTCGGCCATGTTACATTTTCTTGGGTGCTGACACAATTTTCCAAACCATCCATCCTTACAAATGCAACGACCGCAGGAACAGATCCCGTGATCTAGATAAAAGGAAAATCCCCAGGCAAGGACTTTAATAGGCAGAGGAGTTTAGTCACCTTGTCCTTTTGGAGGTGCTTGTGAATCTGTGTCTATTTCCACCTCATACTAAGGCTGTGAGATGGTTTAGGCCCCAACCTTTTTGGTTGCGCGTACCAGTGGTGGTGGTGGCTTCTGCAGTTTTGGTAGCGGAGGGGATGGTTTTGCACATGCAACCTAAATCCCGTGCATGCGCAAATGAAGCTTCACATGCTCGCCTGCCATTTTGGTGGCTCAGTTCCCAACAGGCTGTGGACCGCTACAGCACCGGCTCCCTCCCAGCACTGTGCTTCCTGTCATGTTAGAAGAAGTTAGAAGAAAAGGCCTTTCCGCTAAATGTCAGTAGAAGAAGCTTGCCAGAAACCTTGTTCAAACTCCCAATACAACTTTGTCTTTAATTTTTAGATTTTACTGATTTTATTGTAATTTCTTTGATCGTTGTGAGCTGTCCAGACCCATTGAGAGTGTGAAAGCCCCTGATGAAATTCTTATTTACAAGAAAGTTGCATGATCTTCTCCTGGAGGATAATGGTCTTATCTCCAAGTGGGTGCTTGAGCCAAACCAAAATCATAGCACCTGCCCGTAACAGTTTGCAACAATCTGTAAAGAGAAAACATTCTGTCTCTCTTCCAGGTTTCAGAAAAGATAGCATTCAGAAGATGTAAGGATCTCTATTCAAATGAAGTAGATGAACCTGCTGTATTTTTGCCTATCTCAGAATGCATTTCGAATTCTTGCATTGTGCCAAAAGGGAAGATGATCACAGCCTGGATTGGAGGATAATAGCTGAATAGGAAAATGTGAAATCTATTCTCTTGCCCCACCCTTCCTATAGAGATTTAGGATTTTCTTTCTCCCTGCAAGATACATCAAGATGGATAATTGGTGGGAAGATTTCATTTTAGGCATATGATGCAAGGCCTTATCATATTCCTTCTTCTCTATGCTACTTAAAATGAACTTGTTTAGTGAAAACATTTGAAAACAAAGGGCTCTTCCCCATACAAGGGCCAGATCCTTGCATATCTCTACAATGCCATGTACTGTATCTCCCAGTGGTTTTTGCACTTCACCTGGTTAACTTCAGTGATTAATTACCCCACCAGCTGTTCCACAGAGAATGCAATGAAGATAGATTTGTGCTATTTTCTCCATAGTTGTGCAGTACACAACTCCTCCTGAGGGGAAATTTGTACCATGTCACAGTTCGTAGTCCCAAGGATATCCCTTCTATTCTTAAGAGAAAACATCATCACTCCTTGCTAGCATTCCTCTCTTGTAGGCAATCAGTAGAGAGCTTTTGTGTTGTTGTTTACTGTTTTTCTAGCAGAGAAAGCAATGCGACCAGGGAGGAACAAGCAAAGGGAGCAGAATCTCCGTAGTTGCCGTTTTTAGACCACCATCCCCCTCCAATTTCTCTCTTGAGGAATTAGTCAGTTCAGAAGCAAGAACAGAAACACATGGAAAGTGATACAGCACTGCAAAGACGCTGTAT
>NW_015396141.1:14993-16098 GCF_001527695.2 Protobothrops mucrosquamatus
CGATGAAATCACATTCATCATCATCAGGCTTGTGCTTTTAGCTTTGTGCTTCTCAGAGTACTCTGAGAAGCACAAAGCTAAAAGCACAAGCCTGATGATGATGAATGTGATTTCATCGAAACGTCGCTATGACACTTCTAATCTTACACGGGAGAAAACCCGAATGACCAAAGACTCACACACACATATATATATATATATATATAAACATAATTGCTATATGGGAAATGGACTTTAGTACGGTCCTTTGACATGTTCAAAGAAAAATCAAAGCTAAAGAGCTGGAGTTAACATCTCATGGATTGAAGGCTCTCCTTGGCTTGTTAGTGGTCATTAGGGCAGTGGTTAAAAAGTGGGCTGAGGAAGGTTTAAAAAATGATGAGGAGAATACATGAGAAGAATTAAAGATAACATTTTTGACTTAAAGGTAACAATATTAAATTGTTAATTCAGTTACTTCCCTTGTATACCTTGTTATTATATTAAAGATTACTATTTGGCACCAACACCAGTTCTAGGTCCCCCAACCACAGGCTTTGGAGAGATGCCCTCATCACTGGGCATCAGGTTACACATTCCTGAATTACACAGAATCGTAGCTTTTTAAAAAATGCCATAAATGCAACTCAGTCAATTCAGTGAATTCAAAGAGAAACTGAACCCAATTCACTGAATCTTTTTTTTCCTGTTGAAAAGAAAAGGAAACCATAGTCTAATACACACAGTCCACAACTTATAAACCGGTTGTTTAATGGTCAGACTTATGAAAGGCTCGTAAAGGGTGCCTCTGGCTATCATAAAATGCCATGCTGATACCCTTACAACTTTATAGTTACATGACTACATTTGGCAACTGGCTCACATTTACAACTAGTTGCAGCATCCTGCAGTCAGGTTAGCACAATTTGCAATATTTGTTGCTGGTTTCTGGTGGCTTTTGCTGGTTTCTGGCAAAAAAAACCCTCCCACACTTATGACCGTGTGATTCATTTAACTGCCGCAAAAACAGTTATACAATTGAGTCCTTTAAAATGAGTGGCTTGAGTTACAAATATTATGACCAAAATTCCTATCCCAATCGTAAGTCAAGGGCTACATCTGCCCC
>NW_015396142.1:0-8696 GCF_001527695.2 Protobothrops mucrosquamatus
AATCAACCAATGGAACAGATTGCCTTCAGAAGTTGTGGGAGCTTCATCACTGGAGGCTTTCAAGAGGACTCTGGACTGCCATCTGCAGAAATGATGTAGGTTGTCCTGTTTGGGTGGAGGTTTGGACTAGATGACCTACAAAGTCCCTTCCAACTCTATTATTCTACTTTCTTTTAGATGGAGTAACATCCAAAAATGATTAAACTGCAGAAAAACAACATCAACAAACATTAAAATAGCATGTAGGATGACAACATTTAGGGATGAAAATCCCAGTAAAGACATAGGAGATGACCAAAAGGAATTGTCCTCAACTGAAGGTCCTGTTTTGTTTTTTAGGGTAGAAGAAGACCAATAAAGGAGAATATTTGTAGCTCAAGGTTGAAATGTGGGGTCCTTAGAAGAAACCGCCCACCATGAAAATAATTAATTTGCTGCAGTTTCAATAGACACGTGCCAAACAGAGATTTTTCTGAATAAAATAAAATGATCCTTTGCAGCAAGGAAAGGTCATGGAAATGTATGGCTGTGAAAGTTGGACCATAAGAAAGGCTGAGCACCAAAGAATGGAGGCCTTTGAACTATGGTGCTGGAGAAGACTCCTGCGAGTCCCCTGGACTGCAAGGTGATCAAACCGGTCAGCCCTAGAGGAGATCAACCCCAATTGCTCTTTAGAAGGCCAGATCCTGAAGTTGAAACTCAAGGACTTTGGCCACCTAATGAGAAGGAAGGACTCACTGGAGAAGAGCCTAATGCGGGGAAAGATTGAGGGCAATAGAAGAAGGGGACGACAGAGAATGAGGTGGCTGGATGGAGTCACTGAAGCAGGAGGCATGAGCTTCAATGGACTCCAGAAGATGGTAGAGGACAGGAAGGCCTGGAGGAACGTTGTCCATGGGGCCGCGATGGGTCGGACACGACTTTGAAACTAACAACAACAACATGGAACTACTTCATAATTAAAGGAGACCCCACTGTCAGCTTTTTCGGTGACCTTGAAGGAAGTTAAAGGATTATCCTGGCAAATGCTTCAAATTTATTTGCTTACCACTGGAAACAGTATGTTAAATAGTGCTGCATATTTTATCACGTCGATTAATTGGGAGTGCGAGAAAAGAGCGGCATTGGTCAGGCAAGGAGGGATTTGTCTGCCACAATCACTTTTGGGACAGAGGGGAAAAAATGATCTCTCCTTTGTTCTTACTTTTTCTTTCGTAATAGTTTTTAACCCACCATTAATTAGTTGCCATTCTCATATTATTATTTTTTTGCCTCTGGCGCAAGGGACTTGATCGGCCTTGAAGCATTTTAATTAGTAAAAGAAACGTTTAATTAGCCTGGTCATGAATAAAGGTTGCATGTGTTTGTTTTCTGTTTTAAGGACATTTGGTCCCCATCTGCCGGTTGGATGGAATGGGAAAGAAAAACGTTCAGTGTCCTTTAACACAATGGGTTGTGTTTGGTTTTACTGGAGGGACAGCTGTATTAGACAAACAAGGCCACGTTTTACAGCTGAAGTGTGAAGTATGAATTCTCTGAGGATGTCAGTGGAGTTCAGTGACGGTAGTACTGGGGTCAAATAATGATTATTAAATTGATTGTCCTCCATATAATATTTTATTGTTGTCTTCTGGCACACTGTTTGTACAATGCATGTCAAAGAAAACCACAGCTCTCAACTTCTTCTTCTTCTTCTTGTGCCATATTCGTTATCGGACGTTGGCGATCAGTTTGGCGATCCTGTTTTTATCAGCAGCCGCACGAAAAAGTGCTGCTGAGTTTTGTCCAAACCAATCCCTTAGATTTTGAAGCCACGATGTTCTTCTTCTGCCTGGACCTCGTTTGCCTTCCATCTTTCCCTGGAGGATTAAATGGAGTATGCCGTATTTTTCTGGGTGTCGCATCACATGTCCGAAATATTCTAGCTTTTGTTTTTTAATTGTTTTGATGATTTCTCTTGGCTTTCCCAGGTGGCTTATCACCTCCTCATTTCTGATCTTGTCAACCCAGCTTATACGTAACAGCCGCCTGTAAATCCACATTTCAAATGCTTCTAGTCTCTTCAGATGGCCTTCTGTCAGAGACCAACTCTCTACTCCATAGAGCAGGATAGAAAAAATATAGCATCTGACAAGCCTGATTTTCAGTCTTAGGCTTATGTCGTGACTGCAGAAGACCTTTTTCATTTTGAAGAATGCTGTTCGGGCTTTCTCTATCCTTGTCTTTACTTCAGTGGTCATGTCCCAGCTTTCATGTAGATTAGAACTGAGGTGCGTGATCCTTTCAACTTTTTCTAGTGGTATTCCTTCTGAATTTATTGGTGGTAAATTAATGGGTTGTTTGCTGATGACCATGATCTTGGTTTTTGAGGTGTTAAGCTTCAAGCCATATTTTTCAGATATTTCTGTGACTCTGTTGATGAGGAGCTGAAGGTCTTCATGCTTACTGGCAAGCAGAACTGTATTGTCAGCATATCTTAAGTTGTTGATTCAAACACTGTTTACTTTGATGCCAGCATCGATGCTCTCCAGTGCCTCGTTGAAGATTGACTCAGAGTAGATATTGAACAACAGTGGAGACAGAATACATCCCTTTCTGACCCCTCTTCTTATTTCTGCTTCAGCTGAGTATTTTTGGCCTAGCCTCACATTTGCTACCTGATGCCAATACAGATTCTTTATGATTTGGATGTCTTTGTCATCTAGTCCCCCCTGTTTCAGGATTTCTAATAGTTTGCAGCTCTCAACAGGACTGTCTTACTCCTGGCTGAGTACACCACTCCTTTAATTCAGCCTTCTACATCCATAACTTTCCATCAGTTTGGTCTTGGCCTCTGCTGTGTTGCACTCTATTGTATTCTATCTAAAATACCCTCAGAATGTCAGGTTGTGGCAGGCGCTTGTAATTACTTCTGTCCTCGGGAACAATTTGAGACTGTGTCTGCACTCGCCTGACTTCCCAAGCTGAGGCTTGTTCCAGTGTCTGTAGCAAAGGCAGAATCCTGGCAGAACAATTCTTGCTGACAGATTCTACGGCTAGTGAGGAGACCAAGCGGAACAATGAAGCCAGTGATCACCATTGCCTCTTGGATACTACTATTTCACTTGCGCCATTAAAGAGTACTAACTGTTCTTCTTCACTGTCCAGGTCTGTTTGGTGAACTTCGCACAACAACCCCTGAATTTTCTCACTTGACCTTCAGCTGTTGTGCAGAGGGGGTTCCTCTATTGCTCCAAGGCTTCTTTTTTTCCCATCTTGTTCTTCTTATCATGCAACTGGTTGGCAGAAATATGAACACACCAACGTCTTCCTGTAATGCAAGATCTGGCCATTCCAACTTGCTCATGGTATGTCCCATGACCAGCTGGCATCCTTCTCCTATGGTACCTGGATTCGTCTTTAACATTCCCACTTATGCATATTGTTGGCATGACTTAATAAGGTTCTTCTTAGTTGGTTTATCTATTTTATTGACTTAGGCTTCAAGACAACACAAAACATTCACCTGATGTGTGAGTTATATTTGCAGAACTTTGAGTGCTAAATTTGGTTTCATTTGTGTCTTCCACTCAGACCTATTTCTTTATAGTCTGAATCTAGTTAGGTCTTTGACACAGGTGATGGCAGGACACCATCACATGGTGTGGTTGTGGGTGGACTATGTGAGTTGTAATGGTGATTTATAATGCTCAAATAACATGCTGTAGACCTGAGACACAAACGTAGGAGAAGGCACCTGCAATGACCTCAGATAGGCTGCACAGATTGCAAAGAAGAACTGAAGGAAACATATTTGTAAGAATTATGTCATTTATCGGCAAACCTAAAGTCTGTAGATCTGTAATGTCTCAGTTGATTTCCCAAAGCAAATGGCAGAGAACTAAAAATGGTCTGAAATCTTAGTGCTTTTTTTCCCCACAGTTCCCATGACTACACACAATTACCGAAAGCGCTGAGTCTTGGTGTATCCAATTCATTCTACATGAGCCACTGAACTGTGGGGAGATGTGAAGTCCTGCCAGCTCTCTCAAAATAGTAGCACAGATTTTGTACCAAGACTTTTTAGGTGCCAGATTTAATTTATTTAAAATTGCTCCAGAGCGCTTTTTCTATCTAGATTCAAGGTTGCTTACAGAATTGAAAACTTCTGCTCCCAACAAAATCAGAAAGAAGCAGACAAGTCATGATGATTTTTGTGACACTTTGATAATGACCTGGAAGAGCTAGTTCTACCGAAACAATCGTCTCGTTGCATCTGTGCTTTTTCTTTCCTTTTTCACTGGTAATGATGTTTCAGGATTATGCCCAGACTTTCATAGCTGGGAATTCTGAAATGCCATCCAAGCATTCTTGGGGAAGGACATCCCGGCTATTAGCAGAAGATGAGGGATGAGCCACGTGCTTTTTTCACACTGCCAGCCTTAACCGACCATGGGTAGGATCCCTGCGCGGGCAGCATTGTGCAACCGATGCTTTGCAGGAGATGCTGTCAAAGAGAAGCTTAGAAACGATGTGACAGGTAGTCCTTGACTCATGACCAGAACTGAGTCCAAAATTTATGTTGCTAAGTGAGACATTTTCTAGGTGAGTTTTGCCCCATTTTACAACTTTTCTTGCCACAGCTGTTAAGTGAATCATTGCAGTTGTTGCGTTACTAACACAGTGGTTAAGTGAATCTGACTTGGCTTGTCAGAAGGTCACAACAACTGATCACATGATCCCGGGACACTGCAACGTCATAAATAGGTGTCAGTTGCCAACTTTCTGAATTTTGATCAGGTGACCATTGGGATGCTGTAATGGTCATAAGTATGAAAAATGGTTATAATAATAAAGTTGGAAGGGACCTTGGAGGTCATCTAGTCCAACCCCCTGCTCAGGCAGGAGACCCTACACCATTTTGGACAAATGGCTGTCCAGTCTCTTCTTAAAAACCGCCAGTGTTGGAGCATTCACCGCTTCTGGAGGCAGTTTGTTCCACTGGTTAATTGTTCTCACTGTCAGGAAGTTTCTCCTTAGTTCTAGGTTGCTTCTCTCCTTGATTAGTTTCCATCCGTTGCTTCTTGTCCTGCCTTCAGGCGCTTTGGAGAAGAGCTTGACTCCCTCTTCTTAGTGGCAGCCCCTGAGATATTGGAAGACTGCTATCATGTTCCCCCTTGTCCTTCTCTCATAAGTCCCTTTTTTCAGTGACATTGTAACTTTGAACAGTTATAAGTCAAGGACTACCTGTATCTTGAACATTGCTGCTACACTGGTGAGCCACAAGGGTCTTTCCTGGCTGTATCCAGAGATTTCAAGGACTGAACTTGAGCCTCGCCTGATGAATCGGCCCTTTGGCACTTAATCACGGTCCTTTCTCTATAGACTCTCTGTCAGTAGCCTGATTGAGAAAAAGCCTCCACTGATAGCATGGATTGCATTAATCAGCGGTAGAAATGTAGTGATGAGTTCCTAGATCTTCAACTCAGAAATATTAGACCTCGGGCGATATACAATTCCAAAAATGGGAAACAAATCTCATGCTTCTCTTCTGTCCCAGCCTACATGAGTCCTTGTTAACTCACAAGGAGAAACCCCTCTTCCAACAAGCAGGCTGGAATCACAGGAAAAAACCAATCCCCTTTTATTATTCACAGACCTGAGTCAATGTCCAAGCCAAACAAAACACAATTCACTGAAACTTGATTCCTCAACATGAATGGTTGCCTTCGGCAACCTGCACCTCCAACACCTTCCCTTTTATTATGCAGCCAAGGCGTGGCTTCCTAATGCCTTCTCCTTTGCCTTTGGAGCCACCCCATTGCATTCCTCTGTCCTACTCGCTTCTCTTGCCTGCACTTTCGTGCATCCTGGATTTGTCCCAACTGTTCTTCATCACTGTCCAACTCAGGCTCCCAGCACAGCTGTGTCTCAGCCTGAGCACAAGTAGAGGGGCCAGGCTCCTCATCCAACTGTAATTCGTGGAACTCCTCAGAGCCTTCCCCTGATTCTGATGTCACTCCAGGCCCCTCCTCCTCCTCCTCTGATTCCCCAGACTCAGCTGCCAGGTCCACTGGTTGGTGAGGAATCACAACACCTTCCAAGTTTCTCTTTGGGGGAACATTGTGTATTAGATCTTACGATCACTAGATCCCTACAAAGAAGAGGTTCAAGTGGTGAAGCTCTTTTTACTTCTGCTTCACAAACAGCAACTGTTCTCATTTCTTTTTTCAGCCCAGACGGTTAAAAAAGGCACTCTTATGCCCAATACTAAGTAAGAAACTCATATCATGACATGATGTTCAGTTGTTAAGCTATGATGAAATGTGGTTGGGTTGGATTTGACTTAGTATGGCCCCAGCCACTGTGGATTGTAAAATACAATCTATGGCTTGGCATTCTGACATTGTGGCTTGTTCAACTTGACGCTAGCCCGAGTGCAAGCTGTGAGCCCATAAGACAAATTTACACAGACCTCCATGTCTACAATTCCAAAATCTTACTGTGTGATGACGTTATGAGATATTTGGAGGATCCCACTAAGAGGTAAACACTTAAACCAACTGAAATGTAGATCAACTGTTAAAGCTGATGATCTAAAGTTACGTTTCCGAGACTGAGTAACCCACATGCATTTTTCACCTCTCTCTCTCCTTGGCTTTATTATCCTATTAATTTCAAGAGACCAGAGAAGAATTTTGACTTTCAACGTCATTGACCTGTGTTTGTTGAAAGAGATTTAAAACATGTATATTAAATTAAGTGACCTTGCCTTCAGAAAAGTTCCAAGCAGAATTTTGCAATTCCTCACCGTGAAACAGGAAAGAGCACCTTGCCACATATTCAGTGGTGCAGGAAATAAGTTTCCCATGATGTCGAGATATAAATAAAACTCCAGTATCCAGGATGCAAAAAATTAATACCACTCTACAATGCCTTGGTAAGGCCACCCTTGGAATACTGCATCCAGTTTTGGTCACCACGATGTAAAAAAGATGTTGAGACTCTAGAAAGAGTGCAGAGAAGAGCAACAAAGATGATTAGGGGACTGGAGGCTACAGCATATAAGGAAAGGTTGCTGGAATTGGGTATGCCTAGTTTAATGAAGAGAAGGACGAGAGGGGACATGATAGCAGTCTTTCAATATCTCAGGGGCTGCCACAAAGAAGAGGGAGTCAAGCTGTTCTCCAAAGCGCCTGAAGGCAGGACAAGAAGCAACGGATGGAAATGAATCAAGGAGAGAAGCAACCTAGAACTAAGGAGAAACTTCCTGACAGTTAGAACAATTAACCAGTGGAACACCCTGCCTCCAGAAGTGGTGAATGCTCCAACACTGGAAGTTTTCAAGAAGAAACTGGACAGCCATTTGTCCAAAATGGTATAGGGTTACCTGCCTGAAGAGGGGATTGGACTTGATGACCTCCAAGGTCCCTTCCAACTTTATTATTATTATTATTATTATTATTATTATTATTATTATTATTATTATTATTATTATTATTATTATTATTATTATTATTATTATTATTATTATTATTAATAATAGTAGTAGTATTATTAGTATTATTGTTATAATATTATTATTATCTTTTTCCCCACAATGAAACTCATAAAGTCAATTCCACATTTTCCCAGAGAAAGGAAAGAAGAACTTCAACATAATATTAAAGCTGTGCTTATATTTAGTTTCACACGGCATAGCTTTCTGGAATGACGTTGGTCTTAATCAAATCAACAGAGGGTGGAACTCTTACGTTGTTCTTAAGCCTTCTGAACCTCAATAAGGTTGAGCATCTGCTAAACTCGGAAATGAAAAGGATTCCCAAATATTCAGTTTTGCCTTTTTCAGGGTTTTCCTTAGTTGTGTTTCATTGGAGTATCTGTTTCAACATATTTAACCTATATTGCATGTTCTTTGACAGAGAACCAGCACCTAAATGCATATTGCTGTCTTGTTGTAGCTCTCACAACACTGGATAAATGAACAATTAACATTTGTTAAATCAGTTAATTCCCCCCCCCCCTCTACTCTGGCTAAATTGCTGCTTGAAAATTGGTTAGAGGCTTGGCCATTAATTGCTTCCCACATAATAAAATAAAAATTCTTGCCATTATTTCTGAAAAGGGGGGGGGGGGAGAACCACCAATAAGAGAAGCTGCCTAATTCCCAGATGTGCTCCTAATAATATTATTCCCAGCGATTCTTTGTCCCCATGAAATCATGGGGCTTTCTGATTCAAGCTGTTCAACTGCAGGGACTGCATTTGCAACTGCTGACTTCCACAAGCATCCTTGCTCATTCTTTCATGATTACAAGGAGCAGCACGAAGGAGATTGGCAGTCAGGCTATTTCAATCCAATCTGTCCCTACAGAAGGAGCTCCCCATGCTTCTGAAGGCAGCTGAAAGTTTCAGGAGTGCCTTTTCCAAGAGATTTTCATCCTGAAATGACAAATACGGGTTCTCTCTCATAGTAATAATAGTAATAGTAATAGTAATAGTAATAGTAATAGTAATAGTAATAATAATAATAATAATAATAATAATAATAATAATAATAATAATAATAATAATAATAATAAAGTTGGAAGGGACTTTGGTGGTCATCTAGTCCAACCCCTTGCTCAGGCAGGAAACCCTATACCATTTCGGACAAATGGCTGTTCAGTCTCTTCTTAAAAACTTCCAGTGTTGGAGCATTTGTCCATCCATATCTAT
>NW_015396143.1:0-8693 GCF_001527695.2 Protobothrops mucrosquamatus
TTGCAGGTACAGATCTCATCATCCCCAGCTAGCAATGCCCACCTAATTACAAAATGCATACTAGCAAATCTGAAAGGCACCAACTTGTATTATCCCATATATCTCCATTTCCTAAAAGTATATGAGATAGCATTCAGTGTAGACAAGGCAGTAGGATAAATATCTCAGGGGCTGCCCCCAAAGAAGAGGGAGTCAAGCTATTCTCCAAAGCGCCTGAAGGCAGGACAAGAAGCAACGGATGGGAACTAATCAAGGAGAGAAGCAACCTGGAACTAAGGAGAAATTTCCTGACAGAACAATTGATCAGTGGAACAACCTGCCTCCAGAAGTTGTGAATGCTCCAACACTGGAGGTTTTTAAGAAGAGACTGGACAGTCACTTGTCTGAGATGGTATAATCAGCGATGGCGATCCTTTTAGAGACCGAGTGCCCAAAAACCTGCTCCGCCTCCAGCGGAGGGCCACTCACCGCCCGCAGGGCCACTCACCGCCTCCAGGGCCTGTCGGAGATTGCCCAGGCAGCCCAGCAGCACCATGGCGGCCATGCCCTCTGCCTGCGCCCCGCAGCATCAACTGTGCGTGATGGAGCATGAGGAGAGAGTCTTGTCCACGCTGCCTGGCTGCCATGCCCTTGGCTGCGCTGCTCCGCGTGGACCACACTCGGGGGCGACTCTCCTCCAGAGGGGCTGCTGGTGAGGAGGGGGTCACGGGGGGAGGTGAGGCTGGGGCAACGGCACGTGTGCCCACAGAGAGGGCTCAGAGTACCACTCTGGCACGCGTGCCATAGGTTCGCCACCACTGGTATAGGTTCTCCTGCTTGAGCAGGGGGCTGGACTAGAAGACCTCCAAGGTCCCATCCCACTATGCTATTCTATTGTATTCTATTGTATTCAATTGTATTCAATTGTATTCTATTGTATTGTATTCTATTCCTATTCCTATTCTATTCTGAATAAACTTCTGTAAGGAAGAAACATGAACTATACTGCATAAATAGGAACCCATTGGGGGAAGGAAAGTTAGCACTAGGTATCTCTGGCACCAAAGTGTATATGAACCTATATTAAAGGAGGGCTATATACAGGCAGTTAGTTGCCTAGCTACTTGTGCAAGGGAAGAGCTGCCTCCTTGAGGAGTAATCATAACTGTGTTCATCATAGGAGTCCCATTATTTTCAAAAGCAAGGCTGGATGAGAAAAGGTTTTTTTTATTACATGATGTGGTTTGTACAATTTTCTCCCCAAAGACGAAAGATTACTTCGAAGCCTGGGAAAATTGCTGTAAAACATTTTTTTTGTCACTACAGACACCATGCAGATTTAAATCCTTCCTTCCTGTTTTTATACCGAACTGTTATAATTTTGATACTAATGTAGAATATTTAATGTAAGAATTTGGGGGTTTTTTTTCCTGGCTTTTAAGTTATCGCAAACTTTGTAAGTATGTGTTTTGTTTAGTTTTGTTCAAAACACCATACTGCTGAATAAGTAAATATTTACAAAATATTGACCCTTCATCGTAAAAGCCATGCAAATATGATGCTGGAAATAATATATAGTGCGGCACTAATTTACATATAATGTAGAACTGCAAAATGGTTCCAGAGTTTTTTCTTCCTTGGGAATCTTTATAGCAGACATGTCAAACACAAGGCCCAGGGGCCGGATGCGGCCCGCGAAGTGGTTTCATGTGGCCTGCGAAGCCATCCTGGAAACAGTGAGGGAACGGCCCCCGCTGCCTTGGCCCTGGCCCAGGCCGGCCGGGAGCCAATGTACAATTTTGTGGTGGCCATCTATGCTGAAACGCATTCAGTCTTAGCTCCACAAGGCCGCCCCGCCCCCTGAGTGCATGCTGGGGAGGGGTCACCCTTTGTGAGGAATGAAGAAATGGACCATGCCTTGGCGCTTGCCCCGGTCCCCCCCCTTCTGCCAGAGACCCTCAGATCTGTCCCACTCCTGCCCAGGCCCCCACAGGCACCCTTGACGGGAACAATGTAGAGCTGGCCATGCCCACCCAGTAGGCCACACCCACTCCATCCATGCCCACCCAGTAGGCCGCACCCACCCTGGCCATACCCACCCAGCCCGAGGGCAACCGCAATGCTGATGCAGCCCTCAATGAAATTGAGTTTGACACCCCTGCTTTATAGTATCTTTTTTCTTTATAAAGATTTTCTACAGATCAGAAATATTTGGGACCCCCACGAGCATATTTTAATTTGTATGGCATTATATAAAAGCCACCATATATCCTGATCCCTACTTTCCTATCTTCCAAGCTTTTTTTAAAAAAAAAAAATATTCAGGGTTAGAAATCTGGCTGGGGAAAAAAATCTTCAGAAAATGCACATTTATACGAAGATCTGAACCAATGGTGACTCTCAAACACGCTTTTTACTTCCTTACTGTAAATTTTATAAACATCACATTATATACTACAACGTATCTGGCAGAGTAACCACCATGTTGATCTAATAAAAGCAAGCTAAGGGATCATACACAAACTACACTGACTGGAAAAAAAGTGAAACCTCTCAAGCACATACCACACATGGAAATGTTGGTCAAAGAAAAGCAAAACATATGTACAGTATACACACAGCATTTAGATCCTCTTGCGCTTAGAGAAGCCCACACCTTCACACTGCTTGGTGCCCAGGCATCAGAGGTGTTTCTTCTCTCCCCTTATCAGACAAGATTGCAAGATGACTAGGGGGAAATAGCTATCTGTGGATAGTTTCTTTGGTCCAATCCTTATGCCCCTTTGAGTGTTAAAGGCCAGGCTCTGTTTAAAATCATAAGAAGGAATGTAGCTACTCACAGCATTAACTCCCAACCTAAGAACCCAGATGATCAATTTGGGTCATCTCAGATGACCAACTGGTTCAAAATTGGGAAAGGAGTCTGGCAAGGCTGTATTCTGTCGCCCTGCCTATTTAACTTCTATGCAGAGCACATCATGAGAAAGGCAGGGCTTGATGATTCAAAAGTTGGAATTAAGATTGCCGGGAGAAATATCAACAACCTAAGATATGCAGATGATACCACTCTAATGGCAGAAAGTGAAGAGGAACCTTGATGCGGGTGAAGAAGGAGAGTGCAAAAGTTGGCTTGAAACTCAACATTAAGAAAACCAAGATCATGGCATCCGGCCCTCTGAATTCCTGGCAAATAGATGGGGAAGAAATGGAGGTAATGACAGATTTTATTTTCCTGGGCTCCAAGATCATCTCAGATGGGGACTGCAGCCAAGAAATTTGCTCCTGGGGAGGAAAGCTATGGCAAATCTAGACAGCATGCTAAAAAGCAGAGACATCACCCTGCCAACAAAAGTGTGTATAGTCAAGGCCATGGTTTTCCCAGTTGCAATGTATGGCTGTGAAAGTTGGACCATAAGAAAGGCTGAGCGGCGAAGAATGGAGGCCTTTGAACTCTGGTGCTGGAGAAGACTCCTGCGAGTCCCCTGGACTGCAAGGCGATCCAACTGGTCAGTGCTAGAGGAGATCAACCCCGACTGCTCTTTAGAAGGCCAGATCCTGAAGTTGAAACTCAAGTACTTTGGCCACCTAATGAGAAGGAAGGACTCACTGGAGAAGAGCCTGATGCTGGGAAAGATGGAGGGCAATAGAAGAAGGGGACGACAGAGAAGGAGGTGGCTGGATGGAGTCACTGAAGCAGTAGGCGTGAGCTTAAATGGACTCCAGAAAATGGTAGAGGACAGGAAGGCCTGAAGGAACGTTGTCCATGGGGTCGCGGTAGGTCGGACACGACTTTGCAACTAACAACAAATGACCAAAAAGCGTCAAGCAGAAAGAGGAACTGCATGAACACATATCTAATTAATAATTTTACTTGATGCCTTAGTAGCCATCCAGTATAATAATGTCAGTATTTCAAAGACCTTTTTTTTTCACAATCTAATTTAAACACAGCTCTTGTTTTCCAGGCATACATCAGACCTATATCTGGCTCCCTCCAGGTGAATTAAAACAGCTTCTCACAATCACTAAGATTCTAGATAAGTGCTTCTCAACCTTAGGAACATTTAGATATTTGGACTTCAACACCTCAAATTCCCCAAAATTGAACTCCACGCCTCTTCAAGTTGCTAAGGCTAGAGCTAAGACTGCTCTAGAAGAAAGCAAATGAATCCAGGTGTAGAATGAACAAAATGGTGAATGCGGAGATAAAATTATCATGAGCCCACCAGGCATTAGGCAGCAAAGTTAATGTATGCAGTGTATTTTGAGATTCAGAAACCACTTCTGCTTTTAAGCTGGGCTCTTGAAAAAAAAAAATTTTTTTTCCCTTCGTACGCTACCGTCACCAAACCACCTTTCTGCAAAATGGGTTTCTGCTTAATCTGAAAACTGTGGTTTTTAAAGATGGAAATCAGGAACTTAAGTTCATCTGTGCCCTATTTACAGACAGGCGGCGGCTTTTAACAGACAGAATTTTAAAATGGCTATTCCTGGAGGAGTAGAAAAACGGAGCAGTTTTGTGTTCTGAAACTGTCCCCCCTGCCTTGAATTCAGGTTCTCGCAAAAGTTATTTGTCACTGAGCTCCAACAGTCTGACTTTCTATGAACTGGATGTTCTGCAGAATCCCAAATCTAGCATAATGAGCCATTATATAATGACATAAATAACATGTTTACAAGTACAAACTTCTCCAGCCTAAAAGACTAAAAACTACTGTATTATGGTATACACAATACAATTAATCTCAGAGCAAAAGCTTAGATTGAATAAAACGTATTCAAGGATAAAACTATTTCTCTACTATCTTGGAAGTTGAGCAAATGCTTTTCTTCCATATAATAATAATAATAATAATAATGATAAAGTGGAAGGGAGCTTGGAGGTCATTTAGTCCAACCCCCTGCTCAGGCAGGAAACCCTATACCATTTCGGACAAATGGCTGTCCAGTCTCTTCTTAAAAGCTTCCAGTGTTGGAGCATTCACCGCTTCTGGAGGCAGGTAGTTCCACTGGTTAATTGTTCTAACTGTCAGGAAGTTTCTCCTTAGTTCTACGTTGCTTCTCTCTTCGGTTAGTTTCCACCCATTGCTTCTTCTCCTGCCTTCAGGCTCTTTGGAAAATGGCTTGACTCCCTCTTCTTTGTGGCAGCCCCTGAGATATTGGAACGCTGCTATCATGTCCCCCCTCGTCCTTCTCTTCATTAAACTAGACAGACCCAGTTCCAGCAACCGTTCCTTGTATGTTTTAGCCTCCAGTCCCCTAATCATCTTTGTTGCTCTTCTCTGTACTCTTTCTAGAGTCTCAACATCTTTTTTACATTGTGGTGACCAAAACTGGATGCAGTATTCCAAGTGTGGCCTTACCAAGGCATTGTAAAGTGGTATTAATACTTCACGTGATCTTGATTCTATCCCTCTGTTAATGCAGCCTAGCACTGTGTTGGCTTTTTTGGCAGCTGGATTCCTGCTCTTTACCTATGACATAATAGGAAGCACAAGTATTTCTCTATCCTTTACATACAACACAAAAACGAGGAAGAAAAAATGGTCCTTTGTAAAACAGCCCACAGAGAACCCAAGTCACAGGTGAACTAAGGAAGAACTATACTTCTGTCGTAAATTTCCTTTCTCCACTCTTCAAAATATCAATCATCTTTAGCTCAGGATAAGAAAGCTAGTGCCCAACAGAAGACAATTTAAAATATCCAGAGCTAGCAAAGCATCTCTTACAAATGTCTAGGTCAGTAGTGGCGAACCTATGGCACACGTGCCAGAGGCGGCACTCAGAGCCCTCTCTGTGGGCACATGCACCATTGCCCCTGCCCCGCCTCCCCCCACGGCCCCCTCACCAGCAGCCCCCGGGAAAGAAAGTCATCCCCAAGCACGGCCCGCGTGGGGCAGCACAGCCAAGGACATAGCAGCCAGGCAGTGGGGATAAGACACCGCCCTGGTGCCCTGTCGCACGCAGTTGATGCTGCAGGGTGCGGGCAGAGGGCATGGCCACCATGGGGCTGCTGGGACGCCTGGGCGATCTGCGCCGGGCCGTGGAGGCGGTGGGTGGCCCTGCGGGTGGGTGAGACAGGGGTGGGATGGGGCGGGATAGGGGGGACAGGGAGGGGGACCGGAGGGGGGGCAGAGTGGGGGCAGGGGCGGTTTTGGGGCACTCGGTCTCTAAAAGGTTCACCATCACTGGTCTAGGTACTACATTTGTGCACAATGTTCCTTAAGCAAAGTCTGTGTTGCCACTTCAATGCAGTATTTTCTCTATATGTAAGACATTTCGACCATGTCTATGGAGATTCTCAGTCATGTAGGTCATGGTTGTTCCGAAGGTGCTTAAACAAAGGTGGCCTTTCTTTGTTTTCTTGAAGAGTTTTCACTTCTCATCCAAGAAGCTTCTTCAGTTCTGAAGAAGAACTGAGGGAACTTCTTGGATGAGAAGCGAAACGTCTTCAGGCTAAACCAAAATAGTCCAGTTGCCTTTCGAAAAAAGCACCTTTGGGATTTAGACCATGTGCATCCACATTTCTTTCACAACAAAATACTGTATTCTCAATGCCCCCTATAACGTGAGCATTAAAAATTACACCTTCCTTACAGGCAGGGCTGTGGAGTCGAGGAGTCGGAGGAAATTTTGGGTACCTGGAGTCGGAGTCGGCAAACAATGCACCGACTCCGACTCCTACTAAATTTAGATTGGAATTTAAAAAAAAGCAAGTTTAAATGTCCCAATTCACAAAAAGTTATAATTAATGACTTTTCTACTGTAAGAATAAAGACCAATGCATGCAGTGCCTCACGTAACCGCAAAACGAACACATTAAGTGACCGTGAAGAAGCATGCTTTTCATGTGCTTCACTATATGGCACGCAACGCACAATTAGGAGCGGCAATACTTATACTTTCCATATAATTAATAAAACTTTGTTGTTTTCATTGTGTTTGTCTTTTGCTTAAACTGTTCAATACAGTAGACTGTTGGCTTCCCAGCCAGTAGTCCTGTGGTAATGACATGTATGTTGCCTTTCTTTCCTTCAAGGAATGTATAAAATACATTCGCATATTAATACAGAGGAGTCAGAGTCGGAAGTAAAAAAAACTGAGGAGTCGGAGTCGGAACATTTATCTACCGACTCCACAGCCCTGCTTACAGGGACATATCACAAAACATCCACCGTATTTCTGACTTACGGTCCAGTCACCTCCCCTTCCCGAAAATATACGTATCACATACATATCTGTACAGCAGACATGTCAAACACAAGGCCTGGGGGCCAGATGTGGCCCACGAAGCCATCCTGGAAACAGTGAGGGAACGGCCCCCGCTGCCTTGGCCCTGGGCCCAGGCCGGCCGGGAGGGAGCCCATGTACAATTTTGTGGTGGCCATCTATGCTGAAACGCATTCAGTCTTAGCTCCACAAGGCCGTCTGGAAACAGCGAGGAACCAGCCCCTGCCACATTGGTCCCGTCCCCTGAATGCATGCTGGGGAGGTGTCACCCTTTGTGAGGAATGAAGAAATGCACCATCGCCTGGAAGTGGCCAGCAAATGGCCCTTGCCTACTTCACATATCCGGCTTGATGGGCTCCGGCAGAGGGGTTTCAGCAGGGAGTGAGGCTCCTCCAGTGGACCATGCCTTGGCACTTGCCCCAGTCCCACCCCCTTCTGTCAGAGACCCTCAGATCTGTTCCACTCCTGCCCAGGCCCCCACAGGCACCCTTGACGCAAACGTAGAGCTGGCCATGCCCACCCAATAGGCCACACCCACTCTGTCCACACCCACCCAGTAGACCACACACACACACACACACCCGAGGGCAACCGCAATGCTGATGCGGCCCCCAATGAAATTGAGTTTGACATCCCTGCTGTACAGTATATACATCCAAACATCCTTTACACACAATACACCAAAAATACACATCCTCCAATTAATGATAAATTCCCACCCTGCATTCCAAAGAATCTATTGTTTTCTGTTGTTAACAGAGATAAGAAAACATGTTGGGACGGAAC
The DNA here is from genome assembly GCF_001527695.2 of Protobothrops mucrosquamatus. NCBI lineage: Eukaryota > Metazoa > Chordata > Lepidosauria > Squamata > Viperidae > Protobothrops > Protobothrops mucrosquamatus. The sequence continues at coordinate 7,996 of NW_015396143.1, forward strand.
AATTGGGAAGGAGGGACAACAAATTTGGGGGGGGGGGGAAGTTCCTGTTTTCCTCAAGCATTATTGAAATGATGCATCTCTCAGAGACAGAGGCTGCCCACAGGGGCCAAGCCATGCCTGTTGCTTCTTTTCTGCCCATCAAAGGAGCCATTCATGAAATAAGACTTGTGGACTTCAACTCCCAGAATTCCCCAGCCGGCATTCTTGGGAGTTGAAATCCACAAGCCTTAAAGTTGCCAAGATCGGAGAGCCTTGCTTTAGACGGACAGAAGCCAGGACCTCCTCTCCTTGTGGGAAGTAGAAAAAAGTGGAAAAATCATGATCAGAGTCCAGGAACATTTCCTAACAACCCGGATGATATTGTCTTCGTCTCCAAGCATGGAGAGAAAGGGAACGAATAACTTGCAAGCTCATCCAGGTTGGGGAAATAGCACTGGCTGATCATGCGAGGAGTTACAATGATTTGTTTTAAAATGTATGCAAATTTCCATGAAAAAGCAGTTAACTATATATATGGGGAGGGGGAGGGGGAAGCAGGCCAAGGCTTCAAGTCAGTCTCAACACATGACTTTCCACGGAGTTTCCTGGGCAACACATTTGGAAATTGTTTGCCGTTGCCTTTTTCCTAGGGCTGAGAGAGATGGACCAACTTTGTGCTAAGATCCCGGATTGTGATCAGGTTGATCGCAGGGTGTTGT
>NW_015396144.1:0-8693 GCF_001527695.2 Protobothrops mucrosquamatus
TACTAGAGTTGTGCCAAACATTTAAAAAGGGTCCTTTGCAAAGTATGTTGTTATGAGAAAGTCCCCCTTCTTTGAAGCATTAAAGCAGCCCTGTCATTCACAAGAGTTGTTGCAGCTGTTTCAAAGACTTTCTTTGATTGTCTGTGGATACATACCTGTTTTACTTCACTGGTGCTCCCATTAGAAATGCCTATGTACACATACACATATGGATAACATGAATAATCAGACAAAGTCTTCAAATTATCCATGCTGAACTTTCTAGAAAGAGCATCTGCTTACAAGGAGTGGTTTGCACTACCAAAACAATATCCAAAGCATTCAAAAATATTCTTTTGAATGCTTTATATCGCTCTAAAGACTATTTTATTTTAGAGGAATCCTCCCAAAACTGGAAAATTTTCTTCCTAAAGAAAATAGCACTTAAAAGTCTTAAATATCTCAGGGGAAGAAACAATTATTTACTTTCCATTTCTACTCTGATCCCATTAATTATTTCCCAGATTTTTATTTGCATTTTTTAATAAAAAAAATCTGCATGGTAAATGCAAAACTGCAGATAACATTATATCAACTTTACAACTTATGAATTATTAGACGGAGACTGTGGGGAAACAAAGAGAACACCAATAATTCTAAGAGCTTGTCAAGAGCAGCAAATGGAACTGAATGGAACTCTGTATAACATGCATGAGTCTAATATAAATTAAGGCAGTGTTCCTTAATATGACGCCTCTAGATATTTTGAGATTACGTGAAATTCTGCAATGGATCAAGAGAACACAGAAACTGGACAATTCTTTGTGTTCTAAAGTGGGACATAGATGGGCACAGTTTAAAATTATATTTTGTTTTGACCTTTCTGTATTTTTTTTTAAGTTCCTTTTGGAAATTGGATTTTTGAACACACCAGATTGCATTAGAAATGCAGACTTAACCGTCCATAGAATAATAAAAAGACAGTTTTAAATAGTTTTCAACTGGCTTTAATTAAATTTTTGAAGTCTTGTACTGCTAGCATAAAAACAAAGAAAAATGATGTAATCGTTCTTTGCTGCTATGGGAAACTTAATTTTGTACATGTAGAATTTAAGATAAAATCATCACAAATGATCATGCTGCATTGCACCGGCATCTAAGAGAAGGCATAAAACTTGTCATAGTATTTGGGAAACTCCTTGAAAAGTGGATGGAATTATAATAAGAATTAATACTTTTTAACCTTGTCACACATGCTTTACTTGTTTCTTCATGTAGGTCCATTACAACTATTTTGAGAATTTCTTTCCAACATGTCAACTTTAGCAATATTAAGATATGCGGACTTCAACTCCCAGAATTCTCCAGTTAGCAACTCCAATTTTGGGAGCTGAAGACCGCACACCTTAATAATAATAATAATAATAATAATAATAATAATAATAATAATAATAATAATAATAATAATAATAATAATAATAATAATAATAATAATAATAATAATAATAATAATGATGATGATGATGATGATGATGATGATAAAGTTGGAAGGGACCTCGGAGGTCATCTAGTCCAACCTCCTGCTGAGGCAGGAAACCCTATACCATTTCGGACAAATGGCTGTCCAGTTTCTTCTTAAAAACTTCCAGTGTTGGCGCATTCAGTAAAACATAGGACTTACAAAATATTATCCCACTTACCTGATATACTTCCATTTCTCTGCTTCTGGGAGGAGAATAGGAACAAAGATGATAAATGCAGAATAATAACACAAGAAGAGTAGAACTGGGTGCATTACAAGCTGAATCGTTGTTGGTATTTAAGACATACTGCTTAGAATTCAGGGGACGTTGTACAACCATCATTGTAGGAAGATGGCTGTGTTAGATTATGTGGCAAAAAATAAAAAAGTAGACCCTTTTAATAAGATGTGTTAGTTGGAAAAGTTGCTATCAGCATTAATAGCTGTTGAAAGTCTGATTCTCCATGAACATGTCTATCCCCTTTTAAAATCACCTAAATTGACTGCCATTGCTACAACAGGCTGCCACTACTACAACATAATTTTAAATACACTTTGTGTTCCAAATCTCCCTACATATATTTTGATGGATGTCCCCAACAGACACTTGTCTTTCCATGTCATCTGTGCAGTGCTTTTATAGTTAGGTAGTCCTTGACTTAACACAAAAAATTGGACCAGAATTTCCATTGCTAAGCAAGGCAGTTATTGAGTTCCACCCGATTGTGCTATCTTTTTTGCAACAACACCGCAGTTGTTAAGTACATCACATGGTCATTAGCTTTGCTATCAGGTCACAAAAGGTGATCACATGATCCCTGGACACTGCAACTATCATAAATACATGCCAGTTGCCAAGCATCAAAAATTTAATCATGTGATCCTGGGAATGCTTCAACAGTTGTAAGTGTGAGGATTGGTCATGTCTTTTTTCAGTGCCCTTATAACTTCGAATAGTTATTAAACGAGAGGTTGTAAGTCAAAGATTACCTATACCTCTATCATATGTCCCCATCCTCTCGTTCTTTCCACATTAAACAGTCCATTGGCTGTGGTTTCTCTTTGCAAAGGAGACGTTCCAGCTTCCTAATTATTTTGATTATTATTTTTTGCAGCTTCTCTAGCTCTGTAATATGCAAGGGAAATCTTATCGTAGATTTGTATAAGGGCATGAGTTTGTTATTACTAACATTTCCATTTTCGCTTCACTTTCAATGATTCCAAGCATAGAATTTGTTTTTGTTTTTTTAATAGCAGCCTAGGCTGACATTCTTACTGAGTTTTGTACTGTGACTCCAAAATCCTTTAGCTATACATTTACTGCCTGCTCAGTTGCTATTAATTTATAGCTGAATTTATAGAAAGTTTGTGCCAAAATAAAAAAAGAAAAGAACCCCAAGCTGATCTGGCAAATATATATCTATCTATATATATATAGATAGATAGATAGATCAGATCAAGTAGGAAACATTTTATTAACCCAATTAACTGTTGAGTTTGGATTTGCAAAACCTAGATATTTTAATCAGAATTACCAGTTGGTTATTAATTATTAGCTAAGTGATTAGCCCAGCCTCATGTTGTATTTGAAGTTTCACAACTATCCACTTGGTCTTCTCCCACCCCAACCATATTTTTATCCATTTAAAAATGTTGAGGTTAGTAAAGAAATAGATAAGATCAGTCTGGCTTGACTGATGTTACATGGATTTTTTTTTTTTATCTGGAATCCTTGTGCAGGTATGGGCAAACCTCTGATAACAAAAGTGTATGATTGGAACTTCTGCATCTTTGCACAAATTCACTGCAGCACAGTCACAAGTTGGCTCAAGCATAAGACAATTTCACAGACAGGCAGGTTGTATCATTTGCACAAGTACAAAGAAGTTGGGTTAGTATTATTACAGGTACTTCCGTGATGGTGTAGTGTTCTTACTTTCAGGATTACAGGAACCTCCTCAACCTTCCTCTCCTAGTGAAGCAGAACCAGAAAAGCTAACAGTTGAATGGCTTATACTGTTTTGCAAGTTTCATCTTCTTTTATAGGAATCCAATGTGATTTCAGCCTGCAGTAAGTTAATAGCATATCTAAAAACAATTGTCCAATGAACAATTTTTAAACAAGTGCCCCAAAGGTAGTTATAAATTGTAAGGGGAAAAGCAGAAACAGAAATACATACTGGGACATGTCAGCAAATTGCAGGAAGCAAGGAAGGAAATTCTAGGCTGGACTTGTACAAACCAGTCTGCTAAATTGTATACAGATTCTTTATAGTTGTAACCCATCCTCTCAAATGGCAATGCATCAAAAGAGTTTAAAATCTTTGAGCATTAACAACTCCCATGTGTTTGGGAGGAAATAGGATATCATTAGCCATATACTAGTGCACTTAGAGTATTACTTTTTAAATATTTATTTTTGGTAACTTTAATTTAAACTTTACTTGATGAAGTTTATTGACCTCTCCTGTTGTTTCTGTAAAAAAAGAAAGAAACTTTTAAAAATTGTCTTTATATGCATGTAGTGTTATGAAACTGTGATCCTTGTGTGACATTCAAAAATTGTATTGTCTTGTAAAATAATGTCTAAAATGTCTACAGATTTTAAAGCAATGGACCCTCCCTTCAGATGTCAGAAATAAAAAAATATGATTATTAAAATGAACAAGGGGTTCATGTTACATTTATTTTCTATGCATATTTATTTCAACATACTTTTAATTATTCCAAAGACAATTTGCCCTGGCCCAGTGGCTCAAAACAACAGCTACAAAAAGAGTGCTTTTGAATGCCAAATATTAAAAACCATAAACAAGTATATAAATATGAATGTAGGCTATCGTTTAAAAACTAAACAATGTCCCCTAGTTTTTCCCTACTCTTTCCCAAAGGAACTCACAATTTTATTTCCATCACATCATTAGATAAGCACATTGATAGTTTGGATAGAAAAATATTATGCAAGAAATGTAATCTTCTTAAGCAGTTCACTGAGCAGTTTTCTCAAATGTAGGAAGAATAGCAATAGCAATAGACTTATATATCACTTCACAATACTTTACACCCCTTTATAAGCAGTTTAGAGAGTCAGCATATTGCCCCCAACAATCTGGGTCCTTGTTTTACCCACCTCAGAAGGATGGACAGCTGAATCAACTTTGAGTGAGTCAGACTCGAACTGCTGGCAGAATTAGCCTACAGCAATGGTGGCGACCCTATGGCACGGGTGCCAGAGGTGGCACTTTGAGCCCTCTCTGTGGGCACACATGCCATTGCCCCAGCCTTGCCTCCGCCCATGACCCCCTCCTCACCAGCAGCCTCCCTGGAGGAGAGTTGCCCCTGAGTGTGGCCCACATGGAGCAGCGCAGCCAAGGACATGGCAGCCAGGCAGCGTAGACAAGACTCTTCCCTCACACCCCAATATGCACAGTTCATGCTGCAGGGCATGGGCAGAGGGCGTGGCCGCCGTGGCGCTGCTGGGCTACGTGGGTGATCTGCAGCGGGCCCTGGAGGCGGTGAGTGGCCCTGCAAGAAGGCAGGGTGGGGCAAAGCAGGGGCGGGGCAGGGGTGGAGCAGGAGCGGGGCAGGGGTGGAGCAGGGGCGGAGCAGGGGGTGGAGCAGGGGCAGGGCCACTTTTTGGGCACTCAGTCTCTAAAAGCTTCGCCATCACTGGCCTACAGTACTGCATTCTAACCACTGCTCCACCACGGCTCTTGAATATAACCCCTTAAAAGTTCAAAATACAACTAGAGGATTGTCTGTGCCCTGTATCCTATGGGATTCTCCAGAGGCACATGATTGGCAACTGGGAAGAATAAGATACTAATCTAATAGGATATACTGTTCAACAATGGCTATGGGTTTATATGAGGGATGCCTGGGGTCTACCTATTCAATAGTGTTAGAACAGTGATGGCGAACCTTTTAGAGATTGAGTGCCCCAACTGCAACCTAAAACCCACTTATTTATCGCAAAGTGCCAGGACTGCATCAGCATTATGGTGCCCTCAGGGGCGGGGGGTGGGCGTGGCCCACTGGGAGGCATGGCTGAAGTCACGGCAGACTGGGTGAGCATGGCCAGGGCCAGTCCCTTGCCATCTCCACGGCATCCCTGGGGGGCCAACGCCACTTGCTCGCTCACTTCCTGCCCTGTTGCTTCCAAACGCCACGTGCTTGCTACTCTGGCGAACTCTGATGGGGCAACGGTAGACTGCCCACAGAGAGGGCTCTGAGTGCCGCCTCTGGCACGCGTGCCATAGGTTCGCCACCACTGTGCTAGAACACTTTTCTGGTTATAGTAAACTCAATAGCAACAATGCATTTGAGAGATTTGATAATGCTATATAATATCATTTACCATTTATCATTACTAACATAATTTCAATTTCTCACTGGGTGTTAATAAGAGTGAGGTAAACAGTACAGGTAGTCCTCAACTTACAATCACAATTGAGCCCAAAATTTCTGTTGTTAAGTGAGACATTTGTTATGTGAGTTTCATCCGATTTATGACTTTTCTTGCCACAATTGTTAAAAGAATCATTGCAGTTGATAAATTAGTAACACAGTTGTTAAGTGAGCCTGGCTTCCCCATTGACTTTGCTTGTCAGAAGGTTGCAAAAGGGGATCACATGACCTGGAACATAACAACGGGCATAAATATGAACCAGTTGCCAAGCATCTTAATTTTCATCACATGATCGGGGGGATGCTGCAAAGGTCGTAACTTTATGAAAAACATAAGTTTTTCATAAAGTCATAAGTCACTTTTTTCAGTGCCATTGTAACTTTGAATGGTCGCTAAATGAGCTGTTGTAATTTGAGGACTACCTGTATGTGAGATTACAATAGACATAACCCCTTAGTCCAGTTGACAGATCAGAGTTGAACAGCTAGTGGCATTCCAGAAGCTGCTTGGCTTCAGTTGCTAGCAGAAGGATACAAGATCAGTGTTGAGGATATTAGGACTTGGAATTCTTCAACATCTGGATTGGCATAAGTAAACTATATGAGTAACAGATCTTTCTTCCTTTTTGTTTCTCTAGAACAGAGGTAGGCAACCTTGCCTCTTTTATGACTCGTGGACTTCAACTCCCAGAATTCCTGATATAATATTGATATAATATTGCATTATAAGAATTGTAACTCTATAATACATTTTAAGCGGCAAAATCTGATCATTACCGTTAATTGTTCTGTTAAAATGGCAGCAACTATAAAAATGTACTGCCTTTTATTTAAATTACTATATATATTTTTTATAATTTATTTTCCAAAGCACCAGAGGGCAGGACAAGAAGCAATGAATGGAAACTAATCAAGGAGAGAAGCAACCTGGAATTAAGGAGAAAGTTCCTAACAGTGAGGACAATTAACCAGCGGAACAGCTTGCCTTCAGAAGTTGTGGGTTATGTGCTGGCCAGAATCCACAGAAGCAAAGAGAAAACATTAATCTGCTAAAACAGACATAGAAAACCTGTGATTTTCCAGATGTTGCTGGATTCACTTACCTTATATCAGCCATGCTAGTTGAAACTGCTGGGTTTACAGCTTTCCTCGTGTGCTACAATAACAAGTCTGCCATGGTTTAATAAAAAATGTGTTTCAGTTGCATTTTCCTGCTTCTGCTATCATTTCTTAGTAATTAGTAAGCTTCTACTGCTGCCTTTTGAGAAAAGAATAGTCAGCTTCCTAGCCTTTTCCTGAAGTTGTTTTCTCACTTTAATGATGCTTCTCTGATTTCATCCAGCAGCCAGGATGCAAATTTCAGTTTTATAATGCACTGAAAAGTCAATTATAATTTAATTGTAGAGAAGTAAGTTTAGTCTTTCTTAGACAGGCATCTCCCTGGAAAACCAAGCTACTTATAGGGAAAGATTCCTGATATTAGGATGCCCATGGATCCACATAGTTCAATCCTGTCTGCAGTGATAGAAGTATTTTTAGTTCCCAAATAAGCCTTAAGGCTAATAAGCTTAGAGTAGGACAGATGGCTCTAAATCCTAAAATTAGACACTGATATTTAAACAACTGTCCATTTCCATGCAGTGGGTTGGCTGTATTTCTTAAAACCCCATGCATATATTTTGTATTCACTAATCCATGGTGGTGCAGGTGTTAGAATGCAGTATTGCAGGCTAACTCTGCTCACAGCCAGAAGTTCAATCCTGATTGGCCCAAGGTTGATTCAGCCTTCCATCCTTCCAAGGTTGGTAACATGAGGACCCAGATTGTTGGAGGAAATAAGCTGACATTGAAAACCACTCAGTGCTGTAAAGCACTATGGAGGAGTATATAACACTAAGTGCTATTGCTATTGCTATTTTCTGTATAGAAACAATTGAAGATTCCAGCATGTGGCCTCCTTTAACTTCTCAAGTGCTATTACATATTCAAACTCTAGACACTGCGTTGGTTTATGCATATCTTCCCACCACTGGCATTCACTCTGCCTCTTAAATCTTAAAGGGATTATTCCAAAACAGAATGAAATATATCTTTCTCACTGTGGGAACAGTGTTGTCATGGGCAGCTGCATGTAGCAGCTGAAGTCAGAATGTACTTGGACAAGTCAGCAATGCATGGCTTCATATTTCCCATAATTTAGTGTGTGGTGCAGTGGTTAGAATGCAGTATTGCAGGCTAACTCCACTCACACTGCAAGGAGTTTGATTCCTTTGATCCGATTGGTTCAAGGTTGACTCAGCTTTCCATCTTTCCGAGGTTGGTAAAACGAGGACCAGATTGTTTCGGGTAATATGCTGTAAACTGCTTAGAGAGGGCTGTAAACCACTGTGAAGTGCTATTGCTATAATTTATACACTAAAAACTCTTCTGAGCAGCTTTCTCCTCTTGATTAATTCTAATAAGTCTTTTAGGACAAAAGAGAAGATTTTTCTTGATAGTGTCTCTCAGAAAAATAAGGAAATTGGATTTCTTGGGAATCAATTGGATTCATTTTTCCCTATGTGCACAAACTATTTCTGAGAAAAGATTTTCTCAAAGAGCACTGGGAAATTTATATGTTTTACTCAAAAGAAAAACTTGGGGCAAGGGGGTGTCTAGTGGATAAGGCACCAGGCTAGGAACCAGGAGAATGTGAATTCTAGTCCACTTAGACATGAAAGCCGGCTGGGTGACTTTGGGGCAGTCACTGTCTCTCAGTCCAATCCACCTCACAGAGTTGTTGTTG
>NW_015396144.1:11549-16093 GCF_001527695.2 Protobothrops mucrosquamatus
ATTATCGGCTGTGTGATACCAGAATGAAAATAGCATTTATTTCATCTACTTATTAATTTATTTCTTCATTTCTTCATAGCAATAGCAATAGGACTTAGACGTACAGTATATACCGCTTCACAGTGCTTTACAGCCCTCTCTAAACAATTCACAGAGCCAGCACATTGCCCCCAACAATCTGGAGCCTCATTTTACCCACTTCAGAAGAATGGAAGGCGGAGTCAACCTTGAGTTGGTGAGATTTGAACTGCTGGCAATTGGCAGAATTAGCCTGCAATACTGCATTATAAATACTGCATTATAAATACAGCTCTTATTCATGCAATTGTTATGCTTCTCAGTTCCAAGAAATGTCTTTGGATATCTTATGATGATATAAAAGTGAAGTAAATGGAATTAAAAACAGAAAAAATTAACCAAAACTCAAAAGCAATAATCACCAAAAAGGAGGGAGAGAATAAAATTGAAACTGAAACTGAACTTCCTGTTAATCAATTGGATTTTTTCCCCCTGTGTGCACGTGCTTTTTCTATGGAAAGAGTTTACCAAAATTGCTCAAAGTGGATTGGGGAATCCATTAAGATTTGCGCAAAAAGGGGGGGGGGAAGTGTATGTATGTGTAATAGTTAAAGCTAGAAACCAGGAGACGGCAAGTTCTAGTTCTTCTTTAGGCATGAAAGCCGGGCCAATCACTCTCTCTCAATTTAACTCACCTCACAAGGTTGCTGTTGTGAAGAAAATAAGAGGAGGAAGGAATACTAGGTATGTTTGTTGCCCCAAGTTATTTATAAAAATATTAAAGGTGGGATATGAGTATATCAATAAATAATATTTAAAATATAGTTTTTAGGGGAAAATATTTTATGTAAAGATAGTAACCATCTAAATCATTTTACTGTTTATAGGTAATTTGATATAATCATCACTCAAATACATTGGGAAGGAATCTAAAACTTAATATTGTTTTTTTAATATTTATATTAATATTTAACTGCAATAAATTGTTTCTTTTTTAAGAAACCTATGCAACACTATGACCTTGAACAAATACTTTTGTAGTAGCTCATTTCAAAAACAGTGATATAATTAAGTTCCTGTTAATTAAAAAAACCTACCTACTCTTAATAGAATCTTCATCATTCAACAAAGATATCACCGGGACAGTTTAAAAGATACATTCAAATTAATAATAATAATAATAATAATAATAATAATAATAATAATAATAATAATAAAGTTGGAAGGGACCTTGGAGGTCATCTAGTCCAACCCCCTGTTCAGGCAGGAAACCCTATACCATTTCAGATAAATGGCTGTCCAGTCTCTTCTTAAAAACTTCCAGTGTTGGCGCATTCACCGCTTCTGGAGGCAGGTTGTTCCACTGATTAATTGTTCTAACTGTCAGGAAATTTCTCCTTAGTTCTAGGTTGCTTCTTTCTATGGTTAGTTTCCATCCGTTGCTTCTTGTCCTGCCTTCAGGCGCTTTGGAAAATAGCTTGACTCCCTCTTCTTTGTGGCAGCCCCTGAGATATTGGAATACTGCTACCATGTCCCCCCCTAGTCCTTCTCTTCATTAAACTAGACATACCCAATTCCAGCAACCGTTCCTTATATGCTTTAGCCTCCAGCCCCCTAATCATCTTTGTTGCTCTTCTCTGTACTCTTTCTAGAGTCTCAACATAACTTCACAGAAGCATGGTCAAAAATAATCATAGCATTTATATGACTTGTCTTAACTTTAGATACTAAGGGATGAGACAGTAGAAAGTAACTTAAATTAAACTTAAATGAAAACAACTTCTGTATCATAAGTGGAAAGGAAAGTGTAATCATTCTGGAAAGGATTAATGGAATGTCAACTATCTATTAAATTGAATTTGCACATATATATAATTCTACAAAATATATTTTCGAGAAAGTGATGAATGGCTCAACGTATGATATGATCCATTGACTTGTTATATAAACAATTTGCAAGCAGTAGTATTAGTTTTTGTCATTATGCAGCATACCATATCAGAGAGAGAGGGGGAAAATGGGATAGGATGATAGGATGGTATGACATGTAGGTAGTCCTCAGGATATGTCCACAGTTAGAACTGGAATTTTGGTCACTAAACCATGCCATCCTTAAAAAAAGTCATCACATGATCAGACCTAATTTTATGACCATTTTTACCATGATTTTTAAGCAAAACACTCGGGTGTTAAGCAAATCCAGCCTACCTAATTGATTTTGCTTGTCAGAAGCCGGCTGGGAAGGTCACAAATCACACTCATGTGACCACAAGACACATAACTATGATAAAGTCTCTATCTAGAGTCACCTCTGGAAAGATGGATAGCATACAATAACAGAATAACAAAGTCGGAAGAGACCTTTGAGGTCTTCTAATCCAACCCCCTGCACAAGGAGGAGACCTTATACCACGGGTGCCAGAGGTGGCACTCAGAGCCCTCTCTGTGGGCACGCGCGCCGTCGCCCCAGTCCTAGGCCTTCAGCTGGGTTTTATAAAACCTTTTCACTTTAGGCCTCCGCTGCCGTGTGCCCCCAAAAAAGTTTAATCAATCAGTCAATTTCAACTTCTCCTGGGGAAAAAAAAAGATCTTGCAAAGTTGGAATTGATTGATTGAACTTTTTAGTCCCACCCAGTCTGCCATTACCACTGCAGCCACGCCCACCCAATGGGCCACACACCCCAATGGGCCACACCCAGCTAATGGGCCACACCCACCCGGCACCCAACGATGCATTAGAGGGGTTTGGGTTGCAGTTTGGGCACTCGGTCTCTAAAAGGTTTGCCATCACTGCCTTATACCATTCCAGATAGGTGGCTGTCCATTTTCTTTTTAAAAGGATCCAAAACTTCTGGAGGCAAGCTGTTCCACTGGTTAATTGTTCTCACTGTTAGGAAATTTCTCCTTAGTTCCAGGTTGCTTCTCTCCCTGATTCGTTTCCATCCATTGTTTCCTGTCCTGCCCTCTGGTGCTTTGGAAAATAGCACCTCTTCTTATGAGTGTTTTTCACACGAGCATGGCAGCATCCCCATGGTCACATTAACAAAATTCAGACACTTGGCAACTGACTTACATTTATGACGGTTGCATAGTCCCATGGTCATGCGATCACCTTTTGTGACCTTCTGATAAGCAAAGTCAATGGGTCAGCCAGATTCACTTAACAACAGTGTTACTAAGTTAAAAACTGCAGTGATTCACTTAAAAACTGTGGCAAGAAAGGTCGTAAAATGGGGCAAAATTCCCTTAACTGTCTCGCTTAGCAACAGAAATTTTGGGCTCAATCGTGGTTCGTAAATTGAGGATTACCTGTATTTATGACATCTTGCCAAAAACCAGCATTTAATTCCGGGTTTGCCAAAAGTGCCTCCTAACGAATAATGGCTTTGCTTAATAACCATAATGTTAACTTAACAGCTATGGCATTCACTTAACAACTGTCACAAAAAAGGTCATAAAATTGTTTCAGTCATGTGCAGGTTATATTAGAATGAAAAGTCAAGGACTATCTGCAATTGCATTTTTTTTTTTTTAATGGAAGGAAATCCACTTAGTTTTCACTCACATGTAACACTAGAAGTCATTATGTGCTCCTTTTCACTTTCCTTCGTGACCAGAGGCAAGCTCGCCTGACCAATAACCAGCCAAGACACAGTGAAGGCCTTTTGTTTTGTTTATTGCAATAAGCGAAGAGAAAAGCTATCAAAGTTTGGTTCTCTCCAAAGTTTCAACCCAAAATATTCCCTTCTTTATACAGCCCTGTCCCGGCCGCCACATCCCTCCTCTTTCCCCATTGGCTGAGCTACTATGAGGTTATACTCTTTCCGACCGCCTCCTACCTATTTCCTGCTACATACTAAATCATACATCACAGGTACATTAATAATATAAAATATTAGACATATTCAATTGTTGGTTTTGAGTTCTGGGCCCCTTAGAACAATAGGTTCTTTCCTGTTTTTCAGTTTAGTTAAGTTTTCCTGGCTAGCCATTTCCTCTTACAGATGTTTTTATAGCTTGTCTTCTTCTTTTCCCACTCTAAGACCCAGCTAATTTTTGCCTACGTATTTATCTTACATACTGCCTAGGCTATCCTTTCCTGTTTCCCAGCCATTATAGTTTTTGGTAAGCTTGTTTGTCCAGGCAGTAAGTTTCCACTGCAGCAAATTCAATTTTAAATTTCTTTTTCAATATTAAATTTTAAAGACTTTTCTTTTACTTCTATCAAAGTGATTCCAACAGAGATTGGCACATCACATTTGTTCTTCTGGGCTTGGAAACCATGCATGTTGCAGAACCGCAAATCTTTCAATTTAATTTTACAACATAAAGCAACTCAATGGAGTTTCTCTGAGTACTTGATAAGTCTGCTCAACATAACTTAGCTCCAGCAAATAGAATGCCTGCCAAGAAAAGCACCTGGAACAAAAGGTTAACAATGCCTGACAGAATTATATGCATCCTCTGGACTAAAAGATAGACTCAGAAATGCAATAGAGAGAAAATAAACTCATTCATAGGTATTG
>NW_015396145.1:0-2873 GCF_001527695.2 Protobothrops mucrosquamatus
TATGTTATGAAAATAGCATTCCCAAAGGTGTTGAGTAGAAGGAATGTGCACAAACAGATGTATGGTTTTTCATGATGACTTTAAAAACAAAATAAAATTGATGTGAAAAAATAGACTCAAGTCTGATTAAAGCTGACAGATTTATCCCATTGCTTTGGGGCACAGGATCTTTTCCTGCCCACAGTGATAACCTATTTCAATGGATGTAACAAAAAAAAAAGAGCAGAACACCATTAAGTTCCCTCTCTGTGTGAGCGTGGAATAACATTCCTTGTTTTCACTGTGATCAGTATTCACACTGAGTTTATGTGTGCACTACCCTGCATACATATCATGTCAAAAAAGGAAGAAGTAAAGCCATTCCAGGTTTTATTCCTTTTAATTAATGGTGTTAGTAAATTTAGAAGAGTTTGTTTTTATCTGGGTCCTTGTTTTTTTTCTCACACTGGAGTACTATATTTTTGCTTGCAGTTGATAAGAATCTAAATTCTAAAGTAAAGTATGTCTAGAGCGCAAACTGGTCTTTCCCAATTATATGAATGTATGCTATTAAGAGTATGAAACTATAATCTTCCATTGGTGTCATAAACATTCTCCAAAATATTTGCTGTTGTTAGAATACTGTGCAACTCCAAAGAAAGGTTTTTAATTTAAATCCACTGTAAAAACAAAACAAAAAAACCCCATATGATATCCTGAATAAGTGCATTCTGTGATTTATTAGTGTTCATTACTACTACTTTTTAAAAGAAACACTCTATAAAGGTCCTGTTTCTATGCTGCCAGAACACATTCATTCCATCTTAAATATGGTTTGAAGATGTCTACTTTTGGCAAGTTCACGTTTTGCATATTAATTTATTATAGTAAATCCTATGGAAAAACAGCTAATTTTTTGAGAGTTCACTTACCGGAACGATTAAGTGTTATTTTTTTAAATAGAATAGTGCAAAGTGGCAGTCTTAAATAAAACTTCTGGTAAGCAGTACATCACTTGACACAATTACAATCATCAATAACTGTATGACTACCCTTGGGGAAAGTATATAGGCAATATAATCTAAAATGGTTGTAAATTAATTGAAGATTTGATATTGCCAATAAAGTGCCATTTGTGGTCAAGTCTGTATTGGCATTTTCCATTATGACAGCTGCATCTGCTGATGTTGCTTATTTAAGGTTGTTGTCCTTTCCTTAAACTCATGCTTAAAGTATATTGTTGATACACGCAGCAATGATGGCCAAATTACATGCTAATACATGTTGAAAGGATAGCTAAGCTACATGGCTTTTATAGTCATCGTGGATAAAGATCCACTTAACTTATTTTAATGAAAGAGTCTTACATGAAAGCATTGAACTTTGAAAATTAGAAAAATTTGGAAGAGAGGCTAGCCTTTAGTCTTGACACTTAGTTTTCAACATACAAATACATTCCCGTGTATTTTTTATTCTCGGACAGCACTCAGTCATACTCTTTTAGCAAGCTTGCATGAAGACAGCCACACCTGCCAGACTCTTTCTTTAATACTATGGCAACACAGGAAGACAAAATCTTATGCATCATTTGTGATAGATGGTAATGCAATTAAGGTGTGTCATGCACTGCACAATTGCCTCTGTGTAAATGCTAATACACATAATAATATTTCCCTGTATTGTGCAATTTTTCCAAGCTCTCAGTTACCCACCCCAATCTAAAGCTTCAAGAACTGGTTAGATGAAAATCTGTGCCGTTTCAACAATTATCAACAATAATTCTTCAGTAAAAAAGACCTGTCACTGAAGTTTTATGCTTTATTTTGCTATCTAAGCAGTTCTGTTTTGGAATCTGTAAAATACACATAAAAGAGCTACCCTTCTTTTTTTTAAAAAAAGATAATTCTGTTGCTACTTATCAACTGTAGTTTTGTGTTTACTGTATTGATTTTTAAGCGAGAGTGGGTAAATCGCTGTTCAGGGACTATGTACCCCCAAAATCCAATGCAGAACTTTCCAGACCCCTCTGAAAATGTCCCAAAGGGAACTATAATCTCTTTGAAAAGGGAGCTATGCAACACTTTTAATGACTTAAAGATGTTAGATAGCAACCAATCCAGATTCCAAAAAGCAATCTGTACATTTATATTATCTCACTGGAATCCAATATTCACAGATGATAGATCAATTTTTGGATCAAGTTTGACTTTTCCAGAAATTCTACTGCCACCATGATTCTGCTACATAATTGTCCTTCTTTCTGGAAAGGCAGAATTCAGAGTGATTTATGCCAGAGTAGAGTCTTATAAATAAACAAGGGATTGTATTCCATACTGTTTTATGATTATTATGTCTTTATCATGTAACAAATTGTTCTAATTTTGGTTTCTGTAGAACTCAATTCCCGAAGCATCCCAAGAAATCAAGAGGCATTTGATCCATGGTACTTAGAAGACTGAATATTAGGAGTGTCCATGGGATGGAGGAGGTTGGGTTGATGTCAAAATCTGCAGGATGATAGGCAGGCGCTGCCACAAAGAAGAGGGAGTCAAGCTATTTTCCAAAGCGTCTGAAGGCAATACAAGAAGCAACGGGTGGAAACTAACCAAAGAGAGAAGCAACCTAGAACTAAGGAGAAACTTCCTGACAGTTAGAACAATTAGTGGAACAACCTGCCTCCAGAAGCGGTGAACGTGCCAACACTGGAAGTTTTTAAGAAGAGACTGGACAGCCATTTGTCCAAAATGGTATAGGGTTTCCTGCCTGAGCAGGGGGTTGGACTAGATGACCTCCAAGGTCCCTTCCAACTTTATTATTATTATTATTATTATTATTATTATTATTATTATTATTATTATTATTATTATTATTATTATTATTATTATTATTATTAT
>NW_015396145.1:4802-8691 GCF_001527695.2 Protobothrops mucrosquamatus
CTGGACAGCCATTTGTCCGAAATGGTATAGGGTTTCCTGCCTGAGCAGGGGGTTGGACTAGATGACCTTCAAGGTCCCTTCCAACTTTACTATTATTATTATTATTATTATTATTATTATTATTATTATTATTATTATTATTATTATTATTATTATTATTATTATTATTATTATTATTATTATTATTATTATTATATATACATGCATACATACATATACACAGTGCTTTTTTGTAAAAAAAAGTGCCGGAACACACACGTCATACAACCCGCCTTGCTTACCCTACAAGATAGTTGGGGAAAAAAAACTTCAATTTTTAGTGTATCTAAAAGACTAGGATTTTTTTCAAGGTAAGTTAATACTATTAATGTTACCATGCACTGTGTGGCTTTAAATTACAAGAAGGCATTTTATTAATCTTTTGGGACATTTACCACTGGCATACCCATTTAGTTTAATGAGTGGAAATGTCAGCTTTCTATGTGGAATAACACTGGCCCAATAAAACAAAATTTGGTTGCTTGTAAAAGATTGAATTATTTTTAAGAAGTTGTCAAGCAAGGTGGAAAAATTTACATTCGGGGTTTAATATGGATATTGACTTGAAACAAACTAAAGCTGAAACTTTGTCAGTGAACAGATTACTTTTAATTTACCTTTAAGTTAAACCCAATTTAATAAATAGATCTGATTAAACCTCATATTGTAGATCTACCTTTACATCTGACCAATACATAATTAATATATATTATTATTAGTAGTAGTAATAATATCTCCGAATCACAAGACATTGGCTTTATTCTTATTCTTCCCCTCTGCAGTTTGAATATAAAGTATAAAAGACTAAAGAGAGATTTTCGTAGACATCCCAGCCTTTGAACTACCCAAGGAACTAAAACAGCAAAGTTTCGCTGTTGGGCAAGTTTCCATGCCAGCCGCCTTTCTTTCCTCTCGCTTAGCCTCTTTTTAACCTCACACCCCACCTTCTGCAAGGGAAGGCAAAAGGCTCACTCGCCCTCTTGTGAAAGATGGCCTCCATGTTTATGTGTCTCCCACCGCCACCATCGGCTTCCACACCACATGGTCCAACCCAGCCAATCAAGCCATGCTCTGGCTGTGGTGCTCTGACGCCACATGGCTCCTCCTAGAGGAGGCAGACAGCACCGGAGCGGACCCCGCTCACACCGTACCGCCAGCCGGGCATTTTCAGAAACAAACAAGGATAGGAAGGGAAACAATAGGAAAAGAACACAACTCTGGAAAATCCATCGAAAAAAGGTGCCGGAACTCCATTCCGGTGCGTTCTATGACAAAAAAAGCCATGTATATATATATGTGTGTGTTTCTCTCTCTCTCTCTCTCTCTCTCTCTCTCTCTCTCTCTCTCTCTCTCTCTCTCTCTCTCTCTCTCTCTCTCTCTCTCTCTGTGTGTGTGTGTGTGTGTGTGTCTGTGTCTGTGTCTGTGTGTATGTATGTGTCTATGTGTAGAGAGGGGGTACTGGTTTTTTTATTGTTTTGTGAATGATCACAGTTGTGTTACTGTTTATTCACTTGTTTGTTTATTTCCTTACTAAATGGTTCAATTTCTTTTCCTGCCATCCAAAAACTTTTCATGAGATACAGTCTCATTAAATTGCATCAAATTGCATTAAACTTCAATCATGTTCCATTTGCCGTTCACCACCATCACCAGAAGCTTATTACTTGCCTGTTTGGTAGCTATGTTCAGCATAAGCATATGGGAATGTAAGGAAGAGAAGTTTGTGAGAACATGGCTACAAATCCCCAAGGAAATCATTCACAAAACCAGGTCTCAACAGAGCATCCACAGGGCCTGCAGCTCATCATAAAATCAGACATTATCAGCTGATTTTAACTGAACTTCTGATCCACTGTCTTCATTTCAGTGCTTAGTCTGTGAAATTACTCAGGACTTAAAGCATTTACAGAGCAGAACTACTGCTGTTGGTAGGAGAAGAGTGAGGACTATCAGATTGGCCTGTTTGAAAATGCAACCTATTGCTATCCATACCAAACATGTCACAATGCTGCCAAAAGATAACCAACAATCATGACACACACAGGAAGAGCATGCTTAAATTCTACTAAGACATATTTGTCATTCTTAAAGCAAATACAATCTCTTCAACCAGTTATTGGTTGTAAAGACCATTAGATTACCTTTATTTCTCCATCCCAACCTTCCAGAGGTAAAAGATAACTAGATATGTAATTGCAAATGGAAAAAAAATGGAATATTGACAAGATATTTGTCATTATCATTTGTATGTAGCTATACACACAGTGAAGCACAGTGAAATATATACAGTACAAATGTAACGACATGTGAAGTATTATTACTGTCAAAAAGTCATTCCATTGAATATATTTCAGCAGTTCAGTTTTACAACTATTATAAACATGCCAGTCAGACTTTTTTGGGACAATGTCAGTATTAAAAAAAAAAGTAACTTATTGATGGCAGCTATATGATGTCTACAAACATTTCTATCATACAGTAGCTTCTATTCATTCATGTGTTTTTCTAATTAAACTGACTGATATGCAAATACATTGTTTTGATGTTGTTTGTCTTCTTTGCGGCTTCTGTAAGTTTTTTATTAAAATACATGGAAAAACCCTCCGCAGTACAAAGTAAAAAAAAATTGGCATTTGAATGAGTCTTTGTTGAACGACAGTGAATTTATTATCACATATGTGCCACTGAACAAAAAAACTGAAAAAAATTCTTATGAGACCAATTAGAAAGACAAATTGAAAACTCTTTAGGACACAGATGAGTAAATGTCCCCCTACTGCTTATATGGATAGATGCATAAACCCATCTCAGCACTGGAGGAATGAAGAAACACCACTAAATGAAGAGATAATCAAGAAGATATTGGACTGTGCCGAAATGGACAGACTTACATTGAGGATCAAAGAGAAAGAAGATACAGAATATTTTCAGACATGGAATTTATTTGACCAATGGTTGGGAAAAAAGGGGTAGAAACGAAGAATACAACTTGTATTATTAAGCAAGCAAAGTAACTCTGACAACACGATGTTTATTAAGCACTAATCAAATGTAATAATAAAATAATAATAATAATTTTTTGAAGAAAAACAAACCTATCTGAAGAAAAACAACAAAAAGTCCCAGCCATTAAAGACGGGAAAGTAGATATTATCTCCCTGAAACACATACATTTTCAATTTTAATAATTTTGTTCAGACATACAGAGTAAATTAGAAACATCCTAAAGAAGATACAGTACCAAGGCTTTGTAAATCTATATTCGATGCAGATAGTCCTTGACTTATAATCATAACTGGCACTAGAGTTTCTGTTGCTAAGCAGAGGGGTCATTAATTTTATGACCTTTTTGTTAACCGTGCTTGTTAAGCCGATTACTGCAGTTGTTAAGTGACTCATGCACTCATTCATCAAATCCAACTTCCCTCATTGAGTTGCTAGTCTCAGAAGCCAGATGGCAAAGCTGCAAATGGTGATCCCATGACCCCAGAAGGTTGCAGCCATTGTAGATACATGCCAGTTGCCAAGCTCCTAAATTTGGATGATATGACCGTGGGGATGCTGCAACCGTCGTAAGTGTGAAGACCGGTCACACTTTTTTTCACTGCTGTTGTAACTTCAGACACTAAATGAATTTTTATAAGTCAAGGTCTACCTATATTACATAGCTGAATTTCTTGCAGCAAGAATTATTTCCTCCTCTGACCATGGGTGATATCCAAAAATAATGATTTTGAAAATAATGATAAAACCCAAGGACTGGAAGGCTTTCCTGTGGAATGGTACAAAACATCTATTGATATCCTTACTCCTAAACTTTACCGATATACAGTGAGAGATTTTAAGAATA
>NW_015396146.1:0-8688 GCF_001527695.2 Protobothrops mucrosquamatus
GGAAGGAAGGAAATTGAAATGATATAGGAGGGAGGGAGGGAGGGAGGGAGGGAAGGAGGAAAAGGAGGAGGCCAACTGAGATGTCATTTTGCCCAAAGGAACTCAGTACAAAACATGTGAAGCTACAGAATTTAGAGAAAACACGTTGATTACTTTGTGCTGAAGTGGATGTCCTACCCTCTCCCTTTTCTTAGCAGAAAGATTTTACTTATGAAGCAAAGAGATTAAATTATGCTGAAAGCTGCTTTGTTTCATTACAGTTTCACTCAGCTGGAAGTGGACGGAGTCGGCTATCAATGGTATATCATCATGCCATTTCTAGCTATAATCGTGATGCAAAAAAAACCAAAACCACAGACAATGAGCAGACAAGCAAAGAGCATACGTTTGAAGTCCATTTCTAGAAAATTCAATTTAAACAATATCATTAAAGCAAGAGCATTGAATAAAACATTGTGTTATAATGATATCTATCCCACGTATATCAATTCCGTGGCGAAGGTAGTAACCACTGGGAGGGAAGACAGACGTGGCACCTTCTGGCCCACAAATTTCCTTTTTCTAAGGCTAATTAGGAAGCAGTCTAATAGAACAAGAAGTTTTCTAGCAGGTGCTTTGATTTTTAGTTAAGGACCTTCCTTGTATAGGAAAGTTGCAATCTAGTGGCTGCTTCACAAAATACTCTAACCCAGTGGTTCTCAACCTTTTTAATGCGGTGACCCCAACCGGTCGTAAGTCGAGGACTAAACCGGTCGTAAGTCAAGGACTAAACCGGTCGTAAGTCGAGGACTAAACCGGTCGTAAGTCGAGGACTACCCAACCGGTCGTAAGTCGAGGACTTTCCCTGCCTGGGAGCGCCGCACATGCGTGGTTTCGCCCCCGGCGCCGGCCGAGGCGTAGCTGGCAAGCGGCAGAGACGGAGCAGGCCGACCACCAGCTGGCCCAGCCCAAGGGAGGTAAGGCACCCGCCGGAAAAGGGGAAAAAAATGGCGGACAAAAAAAAATGGCGGACAAAAAAAAATGGCGGATAGCCTTGCTTGGTGACCCCCATGAAATGGTCGATCGACCCCAAATGGGGTCCCGACCCACAGGTTGAGAACCACTGCTCTAACCTATGGCTTGTTTTAACATGGCTTGACTGCAGTAACAGGGTTTATGTCTCACACTAAACCATAACCGCATTTCATAACCTAGTCTGGCTAGGTCTGGAATAGGACAACTCACCGCCGCCAACTTCAATGAGACAAACTTGCCACAGTCAGCTCACTGCGGGACAAGCCACGGGACAACTCAACAATTCGATTTAATGATTTAAAATAATTTTTAAACTATTTTAATGTTGCATTCGCATTTCGTTTTGTCCCTCCTTTAGCATCCATTTTATTGATTCTGTTCCACCGTTTCTTTGATATTTGTATAACTCTTGACCCACAGTGAGTTGGCTGTCCTAGATCCAGTTGGGTCACACTAATAGAACACTTTTGGTACTGTCCATGGGGTTTTCACCCTGCCAACCAAAGAAGGATGTTATGGATGGATTAATTAATACTGCTTATGATAACTAATCGTATTTACTATTGCTATCTATTATTATATTAATTATTGTTATTTAAATATATGTACCCAGAAAATATTCTGTTTGCTACATATTGAAAATGTTACTGGGGGATAACCCCAACCCCGCCCTAACCCCAACCCTGACCCCAACCCCAGCCTAAACCCTAACCCTAATCCTGACCCCATTTTATCCCTAGTCCTATAAAATCTAATAATTTTTTTTTAAAAAAAGACTGACTCAGCCTTCCTTCCTTCTGAGGTCAGTAAAATGAAGAGCCAGATTGTTGGAGGGCAATATGCAATATGCTGACTCTGTAAACCGCTTAAAGAGGGCTGTAAAGCAATATATGTCTAAGTGTTCTTGCTATCACTCCATTGTCCTGGGTCCGTAACCTTGGGAAAGAAAAAGACTTCTCCCATTTCCCAGCCTCACATAAATGTTAATTTAAAGCCAATATTTACCTCCAACTTCACCTAAAATCTGGAAAGCCGTGATTTATTGAACATTAGCCGCACAGTCGGATTCAATAAATTTTCACTTTTTACTCCATTAGCATGAAAAGAAAGAGACCCTTTGTTCTAACCAGCCAAAAATCTTCACCCGAGAGAGGATTTAGAGTCCAAAATCAGCCAAAGAAATCATATTGTCTGCATCTTAATTGTTCGGCATTTCATTCCAAGTCATAAATGTGTTTGTCTAAAATAGAAGGGGTGGAGAATGAACCTCTGTTGCTGGTGTGTGAGTGTGGTAATAAAGGGAAAGTGTCAAAAGTCAGGGAAACTTAATAAAATTAGAGAATATGTGTTCTTCCTGATGCTGAAGAACTCCAGTCTCCATTACAGGTAATCCTCAACTTGCAACAATTCAACAATTCCTGACAGTTAGAACAATTAATCAGTGGAACAACTTGCCTCCAGAAGTTGTGAATGCTCCAACACTGGAAGTTTTAAAGAAGAGATTGGACAAACATTTTTCTGAAATGGTATAGGGATTCCTGCCTGAGCAGGGGGTTGGACTAGAAGACCTCCAAGGTCCCTTCCAACTCTGTTATTCTACTCTACTCTACTCTACTCTACTCTACTCTACTCTACTCTACTCTACTCTACTCTACTCTACTCTATTCTCTGTCCTATTCTGTTCTGTTCTATTGAAGTTAAAACAGCTCTGAAAAAAGTGACTTATGACTTATGGTCACATGATCAAAATTCGGACCCTTGTCAACTGGCTCATACTTATGATGGTTGCAGTGTCCTGGCATCACGTGATCCCCTTTTGCGACCTTCTGACAAAATCCTTTCTTATGGGTTGTTTTTTCCTTGAAAACATTTCACTTTTCATCCAAGAAGCTTCTTCAGCTCTGACTGAATGGTTTGGCAATGGAAGGATTTATATCCTCTGCAGTCCTCCACTTGTTAGCACCTTGAGGATCGGAGGCTTAGGTCTCTGTCATTGAGGCCACCTGGGGGTTTATCTGTAGACAATCGTGTAGGGTGTAGGATCAGGTGCAGGATCATGAACACCAGCTGGCAGTCAGATGCCACGATCCCAAATCCCTTAGTCTCTATCCACATCGACACCAAACAACACCAGTTCGATTGGAGCAACACTAAAATCATCGCCCGATGCTACCACCTGCCATGCTCATGAATTCATCAAATTCATCAACCCATAGCCAGCCGACAAACCCCTCAGAATCCAAATCAACCGCACAGCCAACCAGAGACAGCACTGACCCTCAACAATCCTGCGCAAGCCTTCAAACCGGGGTAGGCAACCTTGGCTCTTTTATGACTCATGGACTTCAACTCCCAGAATTCCTGAGCCAACATGGCTCAGCTTGGAAACCTCTCCCTTTCCCCTCAGCGTGCCTGGCTCAGGAATTCTGGGAGTTGAAGTCCACGAGTCATAAAAGGGCCAAGTTTGAAGACCCCTGTTTTAAATCTAACAAACAAAATGGAGGCTGGCTGATGAATTCTGGGAGTTGAAGTCCACGAGTCATAAAAGAACCAAGGTTGCCTACCCCTGCCCCCAAACCAGGAGTTCACCTCCCAATGACCCTGACCTGATGTAACCTCCCATCACAAGACCCATCACAAACCTCTCACTGATGACTTGTCCCTGACCCATCACAAGACCCTCACTTGACATACCCACACCTGAAGCCCTTATAAACAGAAGAACACTGATATTCATTGACATCACCTAAACTCCACTGAAGATGTTACCTAGCTTGGTAACAAAATGCCCGGAAACCAATCCACAAACTCAGAGAACGAACCTTCACCCCCGTTTATCCTCAGAGTCACCTAATCAGGGTTCAAATGGGAACTTTTTTGACACTGCTGAAAGGAGGAGGTGCTGAGTTAAATGTGAAGGCTTTAAATCAGACTAAACACAGGCCATTTCTATTGTTCACTGAGACATTTGTTAAGGGAGTTTTGGCCCGACATTTTGTTGCCATGGTGGTTAAGTGAATCACTGCAGTGGATAAATTAGTAACCTGGTTGTTAAGTATATCTGGCTTCCCCCATTGACTTTGCTTGTCTGAAGATTGCAAAAGGGGATCATGTGACTCCAGGACGCTGCAACGGTTGTAAGTATGAACCAGTTACCAAGCATTTGGATTTTGATCACAGGATCATGGGGATGCTGCAAAGGTTGTAACTGTAAAAAAAATGGTCATAAGTGACTTCTTTCGGTGCCACTGTAACTTTGAACCGTCACTAAATCAACTATTGTAAGTCAAAAACTACCCGTACATTCAAATGATTATTTACCCTTATTAATTGCCTTATCCTGTCAACTATTGGAAGACCTTAGATCATTTACTTGGGAACCCCATGAATCTTGGTTTTTACTTTTCCTAAAAAAAACCACCAAAAAAAGAACAACGACCTGATCCATTGTGGATTCACTTTGGAAATGGAACAGGATCAACTAGTCTTCCTCCATGATGCCAGTTGAAATCCTTGGAATTGTCCTTCCAAAGGTGTAAATTCAATCAGAGCATCAGGGAGCTGATATGCCAAGGAAGAAAGAAAATGCTGTTATGGCTCTCTAGATGAACTCTGGAATTGAAATCCGACCTCTGTAATAAAAATTATCTCATCTTCTTGCAGCACAATCAATAGATCAGTATCCGTTTCTTGCCCACTCTTCTTTCTAAAACACCTCTCTTTTAACAAACAAAGAATTCCCCCGCCTGCAATAAATGACACTTATTTTGAACAGGATCTGAAAGTTAAGCAGATACCCCTTATCTCGGTGATACTGAGAAGATCGAAGTCTGATTCTTTATCAAGCCAATGGTTATTGACCAACTGACAGATTTTGCCCCAAATATGCTGAGTCAGCTTCACATCACCACAGAAATAAAGAAGGAAGGGCTTAAAATGGTTCTCTTCACCAGAAATTAAAGGTAACAGTAACAGAGTTGGAGGGGACCTTGAAGGTCTTCTAGTTCTACCCTCTGCTCAAGTAGGAGACCGTATACCCAGTGGTGGGATTCAGCCAGTTCGCACCTGTTCAGCAGAACCGGTAGCTAATTTTTTGTTGCCCCAGGCCCAGAATGGACTTCCAGAAGCGGAAGAGAACTGGTTGTTCACATATTTGAATTCCACCACTGCCTATACCATTCCAGACAAATGGCTGTCCTGTCTCTTCTTGAAAGCCTGCAGTGTTGGAGCACCCACAACTTCTGAAGGCAGGTTGTTCCACTGATGAATTGTTCTCACGGTTAGGAAGTTTCTCCTTAATTCCAACTTGCTTCTCTCCTTGATTAGTTTCCATCCCTTGTTTCTTGTCCTGCCTTCAGGTGCTTTGGCACAGATTCAGACAGACAGACAATAATTATGTAGGCATTTAGAGCCGATAGGACTGGGGAAGAAATACGCGAACTGTTAAGAGGAGACCTGCAGCTTATACAGGTAGTCCTCGACTTACGATCACAATTGAGCCCAACATTTCTGTTGCTAAGCGAAACATTTGTTAAGTGAGCTTTGCCCCATGTTATAGCCTTTCTCCCCTCAGTTGTTAAGTGAATGACATCAAATTGCTAAGTCAGTGACCTGGTTGTTAAGTGAATCTGTTTTCCCCATTGTCTTTGCTTGTCAGAAAGTCACCGAAGCTGATCACGTGACCCCCAAGGCACTGCAAACGTCATAAATACGAGTCAGTTGCCAAGCATCTGAATTTTGATCACGTGACTGTTGAAGGAAAAGTCTTCATCATGGTTCAGTCCAAGCTGGGGATAAACAACATGGCGACTGCTTTAAAAAGAAGGTTGCAGTTTATTGAAGAGGAGAGCCAGACAGAAAGATGGCTCTGGAAGAAAAGAGAGAGTGAGCACATGTAGGGAGTGGGGTTTTATACCCTCTGGAGCCTTTTGTTTGGAGTTGTTTCCTGTTCCTGTTTGAGGCTTTGTATTTCCTGTGTCATGTATTCTGACCTGAGTCTGGATGTGCCCTTTGGCATCTGTGGGTTAATCCTATTATGTCCTGTCTTAGAGTTTGGGTGGGGTATGTAGATTTTAGGTGTCTTTGTCTTCCTAAGCTTCTAGCTGGGGGCCTCCAACCTTCCTGAATGGATTATCACATCTGCATTTCTACAGAACTGGTTTCTGCTTGGGGGGGGAGACTTTTCTTAAGAAAACTGGGCATGCTTTTCTGCCTCTTTAAGATCCTTTGAGGAAATATATTTTTCTGCCCTTTTAATATTTCCTTCACTGGGGGGGGCTGACTTCCCACATGACCATGAGGATGCTCCCACGGTCATGTGAAAAACAGTCACAAGTCATTTTTTTTCAGTACTGTTGTAACTCTGAGTGGTCACTAAATGAACAGCTGTTAAGTCGAGTACTACCTGTACACACCTGAGTAAGAGGGAAAGCAAGAATGAAAGAAACTCAAAAAATAAATCCATGTGGATTAATGTTGTATAGGCTGGTCCAGACAGACATCCAGACAGTCTGTTGAGATTCTGTCCTGACACCAAAAAAAACCCACCACATTATTAACTTAACAACTGCAGTGATTCACTTAACAATTGAAGAAAGGGTCATACAATGGGGCCAAGACTTATTTAACCACTGTCTTTTTTAGCAAATGAAATTTGGGGTCATCTTTTGGGCTCATAAATCAAGGTAGCTATTTTTAAGCTCAGCAGGGACTGTCATCCTTGTCCTTTTCATGGTTTTGTAAGGCTGTACTTTTTCGGCATAAACCTCCCCTTAACCAAGTTTCTATTTCTTGTTTATCAGGATGGTTGGTTTATTGGCGATGCTTTCATTCAAACCTGCTTTTCTTCTTTTGTCAGAGGAAGATTCCTGG
Organism: Protobothrops mucrosquamatus; assembly: GCF_001527695.2. Classification (NCBI taxonomy): domain Eukaryota; kingdom Metazoa; phylum Chordata; class Lepidosauria; order Squamata; family Viperidae; genus Protobothrops; species Protobothrops mucrosquamatus. The sequence continues at coordinate 6,886 of NW_015396146.1, forward strand.
GGAACAATGGAGAAATAATAAAATAACTAACAAAGGAGCCCATTATGTTTCCAAAATCTTAGGGGGAAAAAAAAAAAGAACAGTTCTGCTAGTCTTTGTGGGTTTTTTTTTAGATTTTTTTTTTTTAAAAAAAGCAGAAGCAATCTGTTGTAGGTGTTCACTTGCCGAAAAGAAGGAGTAAGAAGTGAGTGAGACCCATTATACATTTCCTCTATTTTTTTTTTTAAAGGTGGGGGGAGAACCACGTCTACGATACTTGTTTGTTCCCAATTGGTGCTACAGGGAAGCGATAGAAAAGAGCGCATGAATAATGCATGTAAAGAACTCTAGAACCATCAAAGGACATTGTTTGGCACATACCACACGGATGAAGTCCTTGGATAATGGATTAGGCTTTCAGACATTAAAGGGGAAGAGTTTTGAAGCAGAAGAAGAAGCAGAAGAAGAAGGAGCTTCAGAATAGCTGTGCACATATGTGTTGTAACAGATCTTTCCCACCCCGTCTCGGGGACTGAACGCATTTCAGTCATTCTCTTTCTTCCTGCAAACAAACAGAAGCGGAAACATTTTTTTCCTCTTTTTTTAATTTTTAAAGCCTTCAAAAGCCACGATCCCTTCTTGAAAACGTAGCATGACAGAAAGAAAAACCAAGGACGAGGTATTCCTTAAAAGCCAGGTTCTTTTCCATGAAGCTGCTAGTTGGAAAACACCTGGCAAGCAGGAAAGTTGCAAGGATTTCATTGGAAGCTACTGGAAGGGAGGGAGGGAGAGAGGGAGGGGGAGAGAAAGAGTTTATGGCAACTTGGAAGAATCTTGGATCTGGTCAGGGTTCAAACTCAGCAGAAACGTTATCACGGCCCTTCTCCCATCAATCTTCTTGGAACAGGGATGGTTGTTTTTGAACTTCAGACCAGTCTGGATTTGCTTTGCTTATTTGCTTATTTTCCAAAGCATCAGAAGGCAAGACAAGAAACAATGGATGGAAACTAATCAAGGAGGGAGGCAACCTGGAATTAAGGAGACACTTCCTAACACTGAGAACAATTAACCAGTGGAACGACTTGCCTCCAGAAGTTGTGAGTGGTCCAACACTGGACAGCCATTTGTCTGAAATGGTATAAGGCAGGGGTCTTCAAACATGGCCCTTTTATGACTTGTGGACTTATGACTTGTAGACTTCAACTCCCAGGCATGCTGGCTGAGGAATTCTGGGAGTTGAAGTCCACAAGTCATAAAAGTTCCAAGTTTGAAGACCCCTGGTATAAGGCCTCCAGCTTGAGCAGGGGGTTGGATTAGAAGACCTCCAAGGTCCCTTACAGCTGTATTCTGACTGATTGATTGCTGATGGAGTTCTCCGTAATACAGGTAGTCCTTGACGTACGACCAAAATTGAGCCCAAAATTTCCGTTGCTAAGTGAGATGGGCTAACTTGATAACTGCAGTAATTCCCTTAACGTGGCAAGAAAGGTCATAAAATGGGGCAAAACTCACTTAACAACTGTCTCGCTTAACAACAGAAATTCTGGTCGTAAATTGAGGACCACCTGTAGGCATAAGTCCATTACTCAACATTCATACGGAACAAAACTTTGAAAAAGGAAGGTAATCTTCACCAAGCTAATATAGAGTATTCTTCATGTTCATTGAAGGCAATACGATCCGGTTAAAAAGAAAATAAAACAGCTTCTCCTCCTAAGCAACACACTGATAGGAACACAGCCTGCTGTGAATTGTTGTTTTTTCCCCTCTCTCTCTCTCTCTCTCTCTCTCTCTCTCTCTCTCTCTCTCTCTCTCTCTCTCTCT
>NW_015396147.1:0-8687 GCF_001527695.2 Protobothrops mucrosquamatus
TAGGATACTAAGTTTAATTGTTCATATCCTGCTCAAATATATGGGACACTGAGACTCATCTATGAGTTGAGTGCCGTGCCCAAGAAGCACTCCTGGTACATAAGTGGATCTCTTTGCTAGACAAAAAAGGAGAAAAAATATCCTTCTCATTTAAGTGTGCCTAGAGTCTTGGAACCAATCAGACTGTTGGGAAAAAAAATATTTCCCAACATATTATAGATAGCTTGTGATCAAGTAAGTTCAAGAATACTACCCATTACTCATGAGATAAAATAAAAAAATGAGATCATAAGAAAAAGAATTGGAATAGAACCAATCTTAAAATACATACAAAAACAGCAAATTAAGTGGCTTTCTCACCTGAGAAAAATATTTTGGGATTCTATAGCATACAAGTCATATACAAAAAAAAGGAAAAGGGCAAAGACCAGAAGGCAGACCCAGAAGAAGATTGAGAGAGAACATCAAAGACATATTGTAAAAGCATCAAATAAACAATGATTGAGGCCACTAGAAATTCAAGAACCGGAACCCTGAGTCTCCATCAACCTCCAAAGAAGTAAAAGAGGAAGTAAAGAAGAAGACTCATGATAATTTATATTCTCCATTTAAAGTATTTTAAAAAAGACATTCTCTGTCATCAAACTGGATGAGACTTGATGGGGAATATAGATAGTTCTTCTATCCATCCTTGAATAAAAATATCTGGGAATATCAGCAATAGTATTATTCTTGCAAGGATATACTGTACATTGTGCATCATCAGTGCACACTAACTGCAGTTTCTGAATACCTATTTCTCCTTCTTGCTTTTCATTCCAGCTATTACCATGTTGCTTGAAATTCAGAAAAGGTTAAATACACTTTCAGTGCAACCAACCCATGCACTAATTGTAAGTGTAAATTGAATATATGGCAAAGGGATTAAGCCACTCATACGGGAATAATTAGACTTATGCCCAAAGCATCCAAAATAATGTAGATACTCTGTAACTTTGTTAATTTGAACAGGAAAAGCAAAAGTTATTAATTTCCCAAGACTTTGAAGTAAAACGAATGCTCACAATTCAGTTATATAATTTTATGCATCCAAGAGAAATATTATGTTAAGGCCTCAGGTCATACAGGTCCCTACTTGAAAAAAAAGAGAAAGAAAAAAAGCTGTAGTTTTGAGCAAAAAAAGGTTATACGGAAATTTATTCACATAAGCATATAAAAAGGAGCAAAATTCGTTAAGCCAAAATGGGCAAATAAATTCCAGATGATCTCATAGCACAATGCAAAACAACATTTTCTCATTACCTTTCTCCTTCTGTTCTGCTCCCCCAGGTAGTATTCAGTATTTTAGTTTAAATATCAAAATTTGCATTATTAAGGAACTCAGTTGAAATAAATAACATTCATGCTTTATTTGCATCTTTAACAAGAGATTACTAGTAAATGGAATGGAGAAATAATGCACAGAAGAGAAAGATAATCAAGCATTAAAAGGAAGTTTCAGAGACATATTAAGGGTATTAGAAGTTATGTTACAGTTACATGAATGTAACTGGACAGTTACAGTACTTGAAAAGATGTCCCATTGAAGATGGTCAAGACTGCTCTCTAGCATCCCACATTGAAGGAGACAGAGAAGAAGTTTCCAGCTGAATATTAGAGGGAAAACAATCTTATTGGTCAGAGTGGTTCAATAGGGAACCAGTCAGGAAATCAGGAGGTCAACTGCCCATAATTGGGTATCCTCAAAGAGGAGATGCTTTAATTTGGACTGATGGCATGAATTTGATGGTCTAAATCAGGGGTAGTCAACCTTGGCTCTTTTATGACTTGTGGACTTCAACTCCCAGAATTCCTGAGCCAGCTGTGCTGGCTCAGGAATTCTGGGAGTTGAAGTCCACGAGTCATAAAAGAGCCAAGGTTGACTACCCCTGGCCTAAATGATTCCTTTAGGATTCTAGGAATTTGTGTTGGGTCAGACTTTAAACTAGGATGCTTACTAAAGGCAAAGGCAATAAAAACTTCATTGCAGTTTAAAAGATGGAATGTATCAGATGGTGTTGTCCTAACAATGGGAACACACTGTCCAACTCCGAAGATGGTGAACCATGACCTACAGCATTAAAATAAAGAAAATATTTTAAAAGCCATAAGCAGAAAATGACAATATGATGATTAATATATCTTGCCTTTGCTTATTTCATTTCAGAAAAATCTCCAAATATGTAGAGAAAAGACTTTATATCTGCACAATACACTCTGTCAAAAAAAAGGTCTCTGAAATGCCCATACGTATATGTAGGGGGAGAAGCTTTTATTCAGATATTTGGAGAGCTTCTGTGTTAGAATCTTAGATAGATCCTGAGAGTAATAAATTCCAGGTATAATTCTCTTAAAATTATATTAGCGCCAGCAGAAATGTGGAAAACTGAAAGTTCCCAATCCTCTTTACACCAGCTTCCAAGTAATCATGAAGGTGTACAATTAAAAACTTCCCAATATTCTCTGAGGCTTGCATTTTACAGTATTTCATTGAAGAGGTTACCAGAATATGAATCGTCATATTCAGAATCATTATGGTTGGTGAAATATCCAAGTCTAATCAGAAATATTCCACACACTGAAATTATCCAGAACACCCTCAAATACAAACATAGTTCTTAAGTGAATATTCAACCTTGATTTTACCAGATAAACATCTATCACATATTCATGATAACCACCAAACCAAAACATCTTTGTCTTCTCCAAATACCTATTCATTTCATTAATTCTTGTCTGGACTCTGTGACATGGGCATTTCCTGTGTTTTGAAGCCACTGGTCTACTTTGCCACCTGATTCAACATGGTTTTTTTTTTCATCTAAGGCAGGGTTTTTCAAACTTGGCCCTTTTATGACTTGTGGACTTCAACTTCCAGAATCCCTCAGCCAGCATTGCCCCAACTGTTCCAGACTATCACTGCCCTGTCCCACTCAGGTATCCAAAACTGACATATGTTTAATGAGACAAAACTAGTAGACCGGTAGAAAGAGGGGGAGAATGAGAGAGATCATAATTTTGTTGCTTTGAAACAGCATGTTTGAGAGTGCTTGGCAGGAAGGACTTGGCACATCTTCTCATAGACATATGGAGTCACAGAATATCATGTACAATTAAATGGTGATTTATACAATAAATCAATCACTAATGTGATTGTACGTGGTAAATTAACTTGGTAGTTTAAAAAAGCAAGAATAAGAGATGAAGTTAATCACCTGATTCTATTTAGCTTTCTTTTCCTGGAGGCTATGATTCATTAAGAACTGGAAAGAGAAAAAGGAGAAAAAGATAATGGGAGATCATACAGTGTAGCCATGGTGGCATTAATCACAGAATTAGTGCATATATGAAATGTCAAGTATTTATTTCAATTTACATTGTAAGTCTTTTCCAAGCTCATGCCTACATTGGTTATATCCTGCAGATATGTTGGATGACCAATCCATAATTCTCAATCAATACAGTTGCAAGGTAGAAACCAAGAAGGAGTAGAACTGAAAGAAGAATTAAGCTTTGGCAGTGGAAAGTATTGAAGGAAGTCCTTCATCTTTTGAATGACTGTTATCAATACACCCCCTTCCTATTTTATCTGCCTACAAAAAGCCTGAGAAAAAAGAGAGGCTTTTTAGGCATAACTATGAAGAAAACTGTATGGTGAAAATTTGATGTTTAAAGAGAGGAGGAGGAGGAAGAGGTGGAGGAGGAGGAGGAGAAGGTGGTGGAGGAGGATAACAGGGATAGTCATAGTTGCTATTTGAGTAGAAGACAACCTATTGCTCCATCTGAATATGTTTTAGTAAAGTGAGCTTCTTTAGCACTAGCACTTTGACTTATATACCACTTCACTGTGCTTTATAGCCCTCTCTAAGTGATTTACAAAGTCAGCCTATTGCCCCCAACAATCTGGGACCACATTTTACCCACATCAGAAGGATGGAAGGCTGAATCAACCTTGAGCCGGTCAGGATCGAACTCCTGGCAATGGGCAGAGTTAGCCTACAATACTGCCACCACAGCTCTTTATATTCCTTATATTCTTGATTTCATTGTAAATTGTACTTTATTTTGAACTGTTGAGTTCCTCTTGAATCTCCTAATTCCAAAATTAGCAGAGGTCAATGTCACTGAGGTCAACTGTTCACAAGATTGGACAACAAAATGAACAACAACGATCACAAAATAAATATATTCTCGTTTTATTGAAACAACTTTTATTTTAGCTAAAATTACATGACCTAGTCTGCAAATATTCAGAAGACAACAAGAAAACTAACTTTGCAGCCATTTTAGCTAATTTCTTGCAGCCAAGACCTGACAGGCCTATTTTAGAAAAAAATAAATTTTTCTTAGCATTTCTTGAAGCTATTTTGCATACACTCATATCATTTGAGTGGGTGAGGGAAGAAATACTGTAATCAAGTTCACAGATCCACCTGAACTTCTATGTCCCAGTGGAGATTGAGACTAATTTGAGAAATGCTGCTGTAACTGATACTTTGCATTTTTATTTTTAAAGGCCACATTTATATTTTATTTTGCATAATTATGATTTTATGAAGTAGTTTTTTAGTATGATAGATGAGTTTTAACTCCAACAAAATGTTGCATGAATGTATTTATTCATGTATTTAACAATATCCTGAAGGACTCTGGGCAGTGAACTACAAAACATAGAAACAAAGTATAAAAACAGGAAGCAACTAGTGTAAATCATAACATTAATAAACATTCATGTGATGGGCAGCCATAATTAACTAGGCCAATGGAGGACTAATATAGTTTTCATCTAGTTACAAAATACAAAATACGATGCAGTCAAAAGTATCTTTAGGGACAAAAGAGCCTGGAGTTTGATCCTGATGGGGTTGAAGGTTGACACTTCCATCCTTACAAGGTCGGTAAAATGAGAACCCAGATTGTTGGGGGGCAATAAGCTGACATTGTAAACCACCCAGAGACTGCTGTAAAGCACTATGGGGTTTTAGGTAAGTTTGAGCAGCAAATAAATTTGATCGATAAATAATATAAAATCATATACTGTTGAAATCCCTTTCTTCCATTTTTGATGTCCATTGAAGTTAATGGGAGTGTAGGAGATAAAAATACTGAAGTAACTTTATGGTTAATATGTTAACTAATCAATTTGATTTTGATTTGATTTTGATTTTATTAGATTTCTACCCCGCCCTTCTCCTTGCGGACTCAGGGCGGCTTACAGCCCGTTAAAAACAAGTAAACAAATACAAAAAACATACCACATTTTAAAATCAATTAAAATAAAATATTGCAATAGGCCAATTAGTATCCTTTAAAACCAATAGAAAACTAATTAAAAGTAATACTTAGGNGGAAGGAGGGGAGATCCGGAATCACCCGGATCTCTGGGGGGAGTTCATTCCAAAGGGTGGGGGCTCCCACCGAGAAGGCCCTCCCCCTGGGGGTCGCCAGCCGGCACTGTCTGGCTGACGGCACCCTGAGGAGACCCTCTCTGTGGGAGCGTATCGGCCGGTGGGAGGTAATCTGAGGCAGCAGGCGGTCCCGAAGGTACCGCCTGCTTTACAGCTTGAATAAATGTACTGGTTCAGCCAATCAATTGTTAACCCATGGAGGACACCCAAAGGTACCTTCAGTCAGAAAAATCAATATGGCAACCTCATTTTTTCGGTCATAGTCATCTTGATTTGTTTAAATTCCCTGCAGACACCCTGATCGAGCCTCTTTTAGTGAGGGCTTGAGATCAATTGTCCTAATTCTTTCCTTCAAAAGCAGGGGTGTCAAACTGCCAGGCCGGATGAGTCATGGTGAAACCGCGCCCATCCCATTGCCGACAATGGGAAAAAAAGTCACGATACGTCGCGACACGTCACATGACGTTGCGAGTTTGACACCCCTGCTCAAAAGGCTCTGTTGGTCCTTCAGCTCCTAATAACACCAGGAGAAGCTTTTCTCTAAGTCTCTCCATCTTCTAAGAGAAGTTTGATTGGAATCCAGATGCTTTTAAACTCTGGAGCTTCTGCTAAGCATTAATCCATTGTTGTTGCATTGGCAGACAAGGTTTCTTTTTATCTAAGCAGACCTTTGATGTCTAAGCTGGTTTTAGCTGTTAAAATTGTGTAGCGATGCTGAGAGATTTTTTTCCCCCTTTAGTCATGGCTTTTTTAATGAGTTTTTAATTATGCTCTTCCTGGTGATTTTTAACTAAATTATTTTTGCTAAGCTCCTTGGATACCATTTATTGGTAGAAAGGTAGAAGAGAGGTTTGGGTAAATTCTGTATTTTTAATAAGTTCCCTTTTAATTTAATGAAAGAAAAATTGCTCTTGAAATTTCTTCCAGTAGAAAGAACCAACCTTGGTTATTTATTTATTTAGTGTATGGCATCTACAGAAGTCATGCAATCAGTGATATGCAAACATAAGTTTAGTTGTTATCTAATTGCTGCCTCTGTCGTTTTTGACCATGAGGGCTGCACTATCCAGTTTGGTCACCGTGTGAGTAGACTTTTAATCACTTTGTTAAGACAGAATGTTGCCCAGGTTATATACCATTGTGGAGTTAGTGTACACTTGGTGAAATTCTCATAGGAACTATAGTGCTTTCAACATACTATTTATTTAGCATTTTCTTCCCTAATGAAATGAAAAATTAATGCTTTAATGAGGAGGCATACCTAATATGGTCCATCGCAAACATGTGATGGACCCAGATGGGTTCAAAACCCACATAGTGAATTTTGTTGGAAACTTGGAAGAATTGGAGCTTGTTGATCCTAAGGAAATAGACAAAATCCTTGGAGAAATTCCACTGTGAACTGATGCTCCTAACTTTTGAGTGCAGTCCTGGATGGAACAATGCTTATGTCTAGTAATTTTGAACTCCTGATTATGACAAAGGGGAGGTACCTTGCACCCGATTTCTTTAGATAATTTGCCACCCAATCTCCAACTTTGGCATTGGGTGGCTTCTTTGGCAATGCTCTTTTGGAGGATTTTGAGAAAATGAATAGCTACAAAGGACAATAAATGGATTATATCAGACCAGCATTGGTTACTTTCATAAAGGCAGAGCTTAGATAAGGGGAATGTGACCTTATTGGTCCTGCTAAATCTCTCAGTGATCTTGAATACCATTGGGCATTGTATACTTCTGGACCACTTGCAAAATTCAGGATTTGGAACCAGAGATATTATAATTTTGCGATAATTCTACTTTTTCACAAATGGATGGTTCCAGTTGCTGGGGGTGAGAGACGAGTTGGAGCTTAATGCATATTCTAAGGATATAATATGTTTATTATGGATGTTGATGACATTCTTGTTCCTATTTTTTTTTCAAGTGGCTGACCTTACACTGTTTAGATTTGTTACAGTTGAAGCAGCACAAAAGTCCCACAAATAAATAGCATCCATTGATCCCTGTACAGAATCTGTGAGACAGGCATTTGAAAAGTTGTAATTTCTGATGTAGTATTTTGAAATTTGAATTTAATTCAAAAAAAGGCTGTCTATTGACAGGGCTTTTTTTCTCATAGAACGCCCTGAACAGAGTTCCGGCACCTTTTTTGGATGGAACCTTGTAGGGTAGGCAAGGCGGGTTGTATGATGTGTGTGAGTTCTGGCACCTTTTTTTTTTTTTTAGAAAAAAAGCACTGCCTATTGATAGAGTGAACTAAGAACTGCAATTGCAATTAAAAAGGTTATAAATAGTTTTTTTTTCCAAAGGCTCACTAAAATATAGTTTTATGAAGTGGTGAATTGTTCCATTTTGCTACTGAAATTTTAAAGTCTAGGCCTTGAGAATTTGTCATGCATGCTTTTAATAGTAATACTTTTATGTAGCTGCTACTGCTGAAAGTTCCTTCTACATGCCCCTATCAGGTCTCTTTGTTAAGGGTGTAAACACACAGCTCAGTTCCTTCAAAGATGTGCTCTGATTGTACAATAGAAGCTAATGAATCACCTCCAGATCTCAGGTTACAATTACCTTCCCTTGTGATGAAGCATTTTTGGAAAGGCAGAAGGTGACAGGGCGGAGGACTCAGCTCCCAGTTGTGAGGCATTTTATTCAGAAATATAAAATAATCAGTTTAACATTTTGTTTCATTACTGTAAATCAAAAGATATTTTGGTAACTTTTAAGACAAGCATAAAAAACTCTAGAGCATGGGTCTTCAAACTTGGCCCTTTTATGACTTGTGGACTTCAACTCCCAGAATTCCTCAGCCAGCATGCCTGGCTGAGGAATTCTGGGAGTTGAAGTCCACAAGTCATAAAAGGGCCAAGTTTGAAGACCCCTGCTCTAGAGTGCTGTTCTATCCTTGAAATATAAGAAATAAGAATGTAAGAAAACTAAGCCTGGATTAGACCTCAAACCACATACAATTTTCAGGTAAATCTAGCTCAGGATTCTTTGATACATAGTGGCCAAATAATTGGGAAGGTCACAAGTTGGACTGAAGATGGGAAAGATAGTCCTAAAATGAAGTATGAAGATATTGGGATATTGCCAGACTATGATTGTTAGAAATCCATTAGTTATAAATATAAAATATGATTACTGTGCTGCTGAAGATGAGGCCTTATTTGTTTGTTTATTTATTAAATTTATTTGCTGCACAATACTCTTTGTACAGATCTGTGGGAATTTCTT
>NW_015396148.1:0-2711 GCF_001527695.2 Protobothrops mucrosquamatus
GGTCAAGGATTCTGTGCTTGTACCCTTAAGACAAAACAAAACAATGCTCCTGTAACTGTACCAAAAAAACTGCAATCGTGGGTGCTCTATCACAGGAGATTTTAAGAGGAGACTGGACATTCACCTCTCTGAGATGATTTAGGTTCTTCTGCTTGAGCAGGGGGCTGGACTAGAAGACCTCCAAGGTCCCTTCCAGCTTCTGTTCTGTTCTGCTCTGCTCTGCTCTGCTCTATTTTATTCTATTCTACAGTAGCTGTATTGACTTGAAAAACAATTCCTTTATTAAGAAGCTTTTGAATGTTGAAGACTCTTCATTGGCTAGGGGAAAAGACTAGGATGAGAGACCAACTCATTGATTTTATAGCCATTTCTCTACCATTTGAGTCCACAGCATTCACGGGAGCTGGATCTGTCAAAATCTGCACAATGGCAGGTGTAACATCAATACAAATATTTGTACTGATGCATATACAAAAAGGATGTGACTTGTCTTGTGACATCATGCCCACCATTTTGCAGAGTTGACTCTCCACCTCCAAAGGACACTGTGACCATGGGATTCAGTGGTGCAATGGACATGCTTTAGACTTGGACACAGAATAAAGAACACTACAAGCTGGATTGAAGTCTGTTCCCATGCTTTACTAGGAAGACGAAGCAAGCAAATGTTTGAAAATTCACCATTTCTGAAAACATAAATTCTATCTGTTAAAGCAGATACATAAATTCTCTTTCCAATGAAAACAAGATAAATCTGCAGTAGTCTTTATGTTGACAAAGTGGATAACATTTGATCTGTGACTGATAGTAACAGATAGTTGGTGAACAAAACTATTTAAATTTAATTCACCCTAGGCTGAACAGTGATTGTTTAGCAGAACTACATTCCACTCGATGTTGCTGACACCTGCCTTCAATAAGGATAGTTGCAAGAGATGATAGTTTTCAAAAGCATCCTTTTCATGGACATCATAAATCTGCTTATAGTAACATATGCTTTAATTTTGATGGGCATTTTTTCAAGGCTGATATTTGTTTTATACAAATGTTTTATACATACAGAGCCTGTTTGACCTAGTGGTTAAGGTCTAGAAACCAGGATACTGTGAATTCTAGTCCTGCCTTAGGTATGAAAGCTGGCTAGGTGACTTTGGACCAGTTACCTTCTCTCGGTCCAACCCACCTCATTGTAGTTGTGGGGAAAATAGGAGGAAGAAGGATATGCTCTTACTGGGTATGTTGGCCACCTTGAGTTATATATAAAGTAATAGAGGTGGGATTAAAAATTAAATACGGTAAGTGAATGCATTTGGAATGTTAAGAGCATGTCTTTTTCTTTTTTTAAATTTACAGGCCACCCATCAAAACTACTTTTTCCCCAGAGTAGATTACAAAACTGTAGCATAAATTCAAAAATATAAAGAGAGTACTCTCACAAAATAGTAGCCATATGACATTGTGTGTTCCTGAATAGATAGCAGGGTAGCTTTAGCCCAGTGATGGCGAACCTTTTAGAGACCGAGTGCCAAACTGCAACCCAAAACCCACTTATTTATTGCCGGGTGCCAGGTGGGTGTGGCCCACTGGATGGGCGAGGCTGTGGTGGTCATGGCAGATTGGGTAGGTGTGGCCAAGGTGGGAGTGATCACCTCAATATTGCTCATGAGGAGGGATGCCTGTGGGGGCCAGGCAGGGTTGGGGGAGATCCAGGGGGTCTCTGGAAGGTGGGGCGGTGGGCAAGAGGCTTGTCCTGTGGGGTGAGGTGAGGCAAGGTGAGGTGAGGTGAGGCAGGGTGGGGGTGCCATTGTCACAGGGCAAGGTGAGGCAGGGGCCAGGGCGGCTGCTGCCTGACACCATCGGCCCCTGCACACAGAGGCCAGCAAGTGCATGGGTACTGGGATGCATCCAGCCATGTGGGACCTCGGCAAGTTAGCGGACGGCTGGTTGAAGAGGGATGGTTGCCATCTCCGGGGCATGGTGCACGTGCCCACAGAGAGGGCTCTGAGTGCCGCCTCTGGCACGCGTGCCATAGGTTCGCCACCACTGCTTTAGCCAATCACTGAACACCAATTTCTCAAAAGGCAAACTGGTGAAGTTTCCTCACAGTACTTTCAGTAACCTCCCAAAAATGTTCTAGAAAGCTCAGGATTTTTTTTTCTTTAGGAGTGGGCAGGGGGAGGGGAAGATAGGTGAGCATCTTTGCAAATAGAACTGGCCTAAAGCCAACCGTTATTTCATTTAAAAACATTGTCCAAATAAGTAAATATTGCAAATAAGTGCAGGAAAGAAGGAGATATTGGATGTGACATTTTGGGTTCCAACGTGCCAATGTCCCTTTAAAAAAAAAAAAAAAAAAAGTCATAAAAAATTGGATTCAAAGAGCAGATGGCAAAATCGGAATTGGCAAGCACATTGGTAGCTGTGGGACACACATTGTCTGTTCCAACTTTAATTGCATTGTATCTGGTTGACTGCAATGAATTCTCTCTGCAGTTGCTTTTAATAAAAAAACCTAGAAACTTCAGTTGATAACTAAGATTTTAACCGGTTCTCTTTATTGGGGACATGTAACCCATTAGGTAAAATGCCAATTCTGGCTTCTAATTTGTTTCTGAACCTAGTAGAATGGACTTGTAGAGAACAGTACAGCTTCGTTTGAGGAGCTGTTAAAGTTTGTTTCTCTTTTATGAATCTACTCACTTGCTTTGTTG
>NW_015396148.1:5432-8687 GCF_001527695.2 Protobothrops mucrosquamatus
AACTCTAAGCCTCCCAGAGTCACTTGGGTGAGTTGGTCAGCTATAGAAATTGAATTAATAAATAAAATTGAATAAATATAACCCTACGAATAAAATCACACATTAAAAACAAAGTTAAGATGTTAAAACTTACAAGTTAGAATAAAATTAAAAATTAAAAATTCAGAGGGCTAAAAGGTTAATGTGGGAGGGCCCACAAACCATCAGCCATTCCCAAGGCTGCATCACCTTCTTAGACTCTCATGTTAATCATAGAACAGGAGTAGGCAACCTTGGCTCTTTTACGACTCGTGGACTTCAACTCCCAGAATTCCTGAGCCAGCTGGCTCAGGAATTCTGGGAGTTGAAGTCCACGAGTCGTAAAAGAGCCAAGGTTGCCTACCCCTGTCATAGAATCATAGGGCTGGAAGGGACCTTCAAGGCTTTCTAATTCAAATCCTTGCCCAAGGCAGGAGACAATACCATACTGGACAAATGGTTGTCTAATCTTTTCTTGAAAACCTCCAGAGATGGACCACCTACAATTTTGGGAGGCAAGCTATTCCATTGATTAATGGTTCTCACTATCAGGACATTTTTCCTTAGTTCCAGGTTGGTTAACCCTATGATGAGCTTCCACTCATTGCTTCTAGTCTAACCCTAGATAAAAAAAAAAAACTAGCCACAGAATTTGATTAGAAGTTTCACATAAATAAAAATGAATAAAAATTAAGATGTAACAATATCCTGTTTAAAATAAAATCCTGTTTAAGAATATACTTTGATCAGAATAGAGTGGGAAGGCATCTTAGAGGTCTTCTAGTCCAACCCCCTGCTCAAGCAGGAGATCCTAAACCAGTGGTGGCGAACCTATGGCACAGGTGCCAAAGGTGGCATTCGGAGCCCTCTCTGTGGGCACACGTGCTGTTGCCCCAGCCTTGCCTCCCCCCACGACCCCCTCCTCACAAGCAGCCCCCCTGGAGGAGAGTCTCCCCCGAGCGTGGCCCACATGGAGCAGCGCAACCAAGAACATGGCAGTCAGGCAGCATAGACAAGATTCTGCCCTCATGCCCCATCACGCACAGTTAATGCTGCAGGGCACGGGCAGAGGGCGTGGCTGCCATGGCGCTGCTGGACTGCCTGGGTGATCTGCAGCAGGCCCTGGAGGCGGTGAGTGACCTTGCGGGCAGGCAGGGTGGGAGCAGGGCAGGGAGTGGAGTGGGGGCGGGGCCAGTTTTTGGGCACTCGGTCTCTAAAAGGTTCGCCATCACTGCCCTAAACCATTTCAGACAAGTGGCTGTCCATCTCTTCTTAAAAACCTCCAGTGATGAAGCACCCACAATGTCTGGAGGCAAGCTGTTCCACTAGTTAATTGTCCTCACTGTTAGGAAGTTTCTCCTTAACTCCAGGTTGCTTCTCTCCTTTATTAGTTTCCATCCATTGTTTCTCATCTTACCTTCTGGTGCTTTGGAAAATAAGTTGACCCTCTCTTCTTTGTGGCAGTAAAGTACTTTGTGTACTTTGTTGAGTAGGTTTCTATACAAGCCTTTTGACTTTTGCTTTTAGATGCAGTCACTAACTATCCATCATTTTGTTGCTGCTCCAGATGTTAATACTCTTCTGAAAAACCAGAAGACTGGGGGCTGGCCTCACCTCTGAGGATAGGATGTTCTAAAGTGGATGGAATGAATAGTGAGGCCCATAGTACATTCCACCTTTCCTTTGATCTCCTAGTCCTGAGTCCAAGAGTCCTTTTAGTCTTTCCATGGTGAGGTGGTGACCTGGGCAGGCCAAAAAATTAGCACAGCTGACCTTCACAAACACTTTCCATCCTTTTTTCCTCTTTGACTGCCTCTGCGGCTCAAAATGACTTCAAGAGCGTCAGGTTTTGTTGGCTGAATAGGCTTCTTCATTGGAAACACTGCTGCCAAAAGGAAAACGAACTTAAAAAGGAAGTTGCGGACATGCTGTGGCCTGACCTCTGAGGCTTATTTAAAAGCGGAGAGCATAATTAGAGACGATAATGATGGAAATGCAGGGTTTGCACAAGCTTTATGGAATTCATTCCTTAATTCTCATGTCAGGCTGGTGCTTTTGTTAAGATGATTTTGGATCAATTTGGATCAATTAGGCTGGAGCCTCCCCCGCTGCCTCTGTTGTCAAAGAGCGTGTTTCTGAAAGCCCTTGACTGGCCTGATCGCAGGAACAATAGTGTGCCAGCTTCAGATTCCAAATCAGCAGGAACCTGGAATGCTTTTGAGGAGTGAAATATTGCCCCTGTATTCAAACTTTTGGAACTTTCGTGATAAGAACACCAAAAATAAAAGAGGAAACGCAGCATTGAGACGAGTGGGTTTTTTTAAAAGCCCCATTTCTAAGCAAGATGCTGAGTTTTAATGTCCAGAAAAAGAACAGATGAAGGTGTGCAATTTAAAGCCTGCCATCTCCCATGAATGATCTATTCAGTATGGGATGGAAAAGCTTGTAGTCAATGCTTTTGATATCTGGGTAACATTGCTTTTGTAGCCGCAGCTTGTATTGTCCCTTCTGACCTTTTCTCTTTGCTTCAACACTTTGTCTATAACTTTACCAACTAGAGACACAAATGACCAGGCTCAAATTATCCTATTTCAGATACATAAAGTAAAGACCAAGCTTTCCGGGAAAAAAACCCCTCAGTGCTAGTGGAAGGAAAGGAAAGAGGAGGAGGACAACCAAGGTGGAGGGACTCGGTCATAATGGTCATAAGTGCACCTTTGGATGACCTGAAAGACCAGGTTAAGATAGGTCGTCATGGAGAAAGCCAAAAGTGCTTTTTCAAAAGGCAACTGGACTTTTGTTTGTTTTTCGTCCAAAAAGCTTCTTCAGTTCTGACAAAATGATGGAGAATGGAAGGATTTATATTCCTTGCACACCCACCCACACGCACACACATGCACAAAAGGAATATAAACCCTTCCATTCTCCATCTTCATCAGTAAATAAATAAATATATATTGATTGGTTACCACGGCCCTGTCACGAGATCTAGGGCCCGGATGCAGGCGTCGGTTTATTTATAACTGCTTTTCCCATTGATTGACTTTGTGCCCTGAGGATGTCGGAAGGATCCGACGAAAGCTTGGCCCCTATGATTGTATGCTTTTAAAAGTTTTTAAAGGTTTTTTACTAAACTTCTAATTGTCTTATACTCTCCTGGTGTTCGCACTTTTATTTTGTATTATAAATATATATATATATATATATATATATATATATATATATATATATATATAT
>NW_015396149.1:0-2177 GCF_001527695.2 Protobothrops mucrosquamatus
AGGGATAATTTTTAATGATTTTAAAGTTTCAGGGGATTTTTAAGGGTAATTTTAATTGATCGGCCTGTTTAAATATTTCTTTTTAATTCGGCTTTTAATTATTGTATTTGTATTGTAGTTTTTATGAGGCTGTTAGCCGCCCTGAGTCCCATGAGGAGAAGGGCGGGGTATAAATTAAATTATAAATAAATAAATAAATCTGTTTCTATTTTGCCCACATGATGTACGTGAACGCAAACTTTCTTCTGACAGCCATCAGCATGGACCGGTGTGTGGCTGTCCTCTTTCCACTCTGGCATCGCTGTTCCCGGCCACAATATTTGTCCTCCAGAGTCTGTGCTATCCTCTGGATCTCTTCTTTCCTCCTGGGTGGAGTTCTGAACATTATGAAAAACTTTGGAAATTACAATCTGTTCATTGTCTATTTCCTTGTGGCGGCTATAGTTTGCCTTCCCTTGATCACACTCTCCACTGGGATCCTTTTCATCAAAGTGTGTCTTAAATCGAATCAGAAAAATAAGAGTCGGCTTTTAATCATGATTTTAATCACTCTGCTCTGTTTCCTCATCCTTGGTTTTCCATTAAATGTCTTTGTAGTGATTGTTAAATTTTCTGACACAGATGACGGTAAAATCGAATATTGGCTTCCTTGTACTATGCTATTTTCCTACCTAAACAGCAGCATTAATCCCGTGATCTATTTTCTAGTTGGGAGGAAAAAGGGGGCTCAGTCCAAGGAGAGCATGAAGGTCCTTTTGCAAAAGGTCTTCAAAGAAGGTGAAGCTACCAGAGGGAGCTAGAAGAGGTCAAACCATCTTACAAGGCCTTTGTGCTTCCTTCTGAGTATCAAGCTTAAGATAGAACAGTAATTATTTAACCACTTTTTTTGATTATTTTGCTATTGTCTATTCAGGCCACCTTTCGCTGTAGATGTAAAAGGTAAACTTATGCCTATTGGCAAAAACATGTAATCTAAAATTAATATTGATGTAAACTTTTTTCTTTGTCTTTTAAGGTCTATGTTATCTAAACAACAGTGTTAATGATCCCCAGTTCCTACTGTATAAAGACCACTGTAACCAAATAATATGCAGGCATACCAGGGAGACATTATGGGGGTGATTCCAGACTACCACAATAAAGCAAGTATCACAATAAAGTCGAGTCACACCATTCTTTTTGGTTTCCCAGTGCATGAGTGTGGCACTTGTATGGCACTCCGGTCTGAAACTTGGGCTATTAGCTTTCCAGTTGACGAGCTGAGGGTCTGTAACTGCTGAGCCATCATGCCCCCTAAGCTTCAAACAAATAAGTAGAGAAAAAAATGTGTAGGAGATGCTTTCAGCTTATCTTCAGAATCTGGTCAGGGACCACCATGTGAAGGGAATGACTACAGCAATGGAGAACAAAACCAGCAGAAATATCTGGATAGAATTCTGCTCGGTGTCTTATGGTGACAGCAGCCTTACCAAAGAGACTAAAGAAATTTAGAATAAATGAATGAATGAATGAATGAATGAATGACAGGAAGGAAGGAAGGAAGGAAGGAAGGAAGGAAGGAAGGAAGGAAGAGAAGGAAGGAGGGAAGGAGGGAGTAGGAAGGAAGGTAGGAGTCAAGAATTGATGTTTCTCCATGGCTTTACTCTACCATATATGTTTACAGTTACATTGCAAAGGTTGACCAGACAATGTGGCATTTTTTTCAACCTTTGTGTGTCTTTTATAATAATAATAAAGTAGGAAGGGATCTTGGAGGTCATCTAGTCCAAAACCCTGCTCAGGCAGGAAACCCTATACCATTTCAGACAAATGGCTGTCCAGTTTCTTCTTAAAAACTTCCAGTGTTGGAGCATTCACTGCTTCTGGAGGCAGATTGTTCCACTGGTTAATTGTTCTCACTATCAGGAAATTTCTCCTTAGTTCTAGGTTGCTTCTCTCCTTGATTAGTTTTCATCCGTTGCTTCTTCTCCTGCCTTCAGGCGCTTTGGAGAATAGCTTGACTCCCTCTTCTTTGGGGCAGCCCCTGAGATATTGGAACACTGCTATGTTCTTCCTGAAAGAAATGTGACTGAAACACTATAACACCAGTTGGCCAGCAGTTGGTTCAGGAGCTTGATAAATACACTTTGCAGCTTTCTGGAATAGTTCACAATGAAATGTCTAGTTTAACGAAGAGA
>NW_015396149.1:5474-8686 GCF_001527695.2 Protobothrops mucrosquamatus
GTGTGTCCTCCTGTGGATTGCTTCTTTACTCCTGACTGGAATTATGAAGATTATGACTTTAACAAATGTCATTGTAAATGACGGACTGTCCGTACTCCATTTCCTTGTGACTGCTATAGTTTGCCTTCCGCTGATCTCACTTTCCACTGGGGTCCTTTTCATCAAGGTGTGTTTTAAATCGAATCAGAAGAATCAGGGTCGGCTTTTACTGATGATTTTAATCACTCTGCTCTGTTTCCTCATCCTTGCTTTTCCGTTATATCTCTTTGTGGTGATTATTCATTTTTTTAATATTGAAGTTGATCCAGAAATACCGTACTGGGAGACATGTATTGTTCTGTTTTCCTGCCTAAACAGCAGCATTAATCCAGTGATCTATTTTCTAGTTGGGAGGAAAAAAGGAGCTCAGTCCAAGGAGAGCATGAAGGTCCTTTTGCAAAAGGTCTTCAAAGAAGGTGAAGCTACCAGAGGGAGATAGAAGAAGTCAAACCCTCTTACAAGGCCTCTGGGCTTCTTTCTGAGTAGCAATGAATAAGCTGAATTTGAGGCTGTAATCCTAAAGGTGGGACCAAATCTCTTTCAACATATTTCCTCTTTCATCTGACATATATAGAATTGCATTTTAAGAAATGTCTGCATCAGTACACAACTAATGCGGTGCAGGAAATGAATGGCACAATGTTTATAAATGACTCAGTATTGCTTTCTAGAAATGTGATTTTTACAAATACAGGGGATGTATCAATCATACCTGCTGCTTCCAGATATCTCCTAAAGGCAGCTAGTTTATGAAATGAAGCAACAATGAGTAAAAGTAAAATAGAACCAGTTGGAAAGTAGTTCAAATTCGGTAATGAATGTTAAGGCTTTCACCTGTTACTAAAAAGGAAAAGAGCAAGAAATTTAGTTTTCAAGTACATTCCATACAACAGAAGGGAAAAATAGGTCACAGGCAAAATCTCAGATCCCCAGGCTAATAAGAAAGGATGGAAAGATGGCTAGTTAAGCAGAAAAGCAGCTACAGGTAGGTAGAAAAAGTCCTTAGCAATTCTACAAATCTGGAGAAAAAGTCTTCCTGTTTGGGTCCTTGGTGCTCTCTGAGCTTCATTGCTTGTTGGCAGACATTGACTTAACTAAGTAACTGTCAAGGCTGCTAACATTGGATGTTCTTGCTTGACAATATATGAAGAAGCAGACATGTTTTATTTAACCTGTGTATCACTTCTAGAGTTAAAGTCAGACAATGTTAGAAGGGAGGGGGGAAAGTATGTACTCGGGGGATAGTTAGCCATAACAATATTTCAGTACAGTATTTTTCAAGGTTAATTGTAACCAGAGGAGATACGGGAGGGAAAATTCACACTTCAAACTAATTGGAGAACGTGATTGATGACTGTTAAATGAAGGAGTGAGTTATGCTTTGTTACAGGTGATTGGGGGAAGGAGAATTCAGTTTTTGGCTTCATTATGTACATGGCGAAGCTATGTAGCAATAAAAGGATTCTTTAAGGTAAACAAGGCCTCAAAGTTTTTTGAAAAGCTTCTTCTTTCGGAACCATGACAGTAACATATATTAGTGGTAGAAGAGAGTGGGGTTTGGTCTTTGTTTAGATACAATATCTTGCCCTGTCGGAGCTGATGGGAGTGTTGTTTTCCTCTTGATAGTTCCTTGATTAGGCTGCTTTTTAGTGTTTGATTGTTTTTCTGAATTGGTAGTGTTGAAAGAAAAATCTTCATCAGGGTCCAGTCCAAGCAGGGAATAAACAAACATGGAGACTGCTTTAGAAAGAAGGTTGTAGTTTATTGAAGAGGAGAGCCAGACAGAAAGATGATTCTGAAAAAAAACAACTGACCATATGGAGCAGAGTGGTGGGTTTTTATACCTTTTTGACTTTTGTTTGGAGTTCTTCCTGTTTGAGGCTTTGTATTTCCTGTGTCATGTACTTTGACCTGAGTCTGAGTGTGCCCTTTTGGTATTGGTGGGTTAATCCTATTATGTCCTGTCTTAGAGTTTGGGTGGGGGTATGTAGATTTTAAAGGTCTTTGTCTTACTACTTTCTTCAGTTTCTAGCTGGAAGGCTCCAATCTTCCTGAAAGGATTATGGAATTTGCATTTCTAAAAGCTGGGCTGAGGGGGTGAGGGGAGATTTCCGCCTTTTTAAAGATCTTCTCCATTATTCCTTTGGGGAAATATATTCTACCTTTTTAATATTTCCCAAAATATTTCTTTCTCTGGATTCTTCCCACAGTAGTTCCTTGATTAGGGTCTTTTTGAAAGGTTTACTACAGAACATGGCAAATACAAACATTTACAGCATGGTTTCCAAGAGGGCTTAAATGCTTAAAGATAACTGGAGGCTAGTAGTTGACACAAAAAAGAACAACGTGAGAAACCAGAGTCTTTTGAGGTTTTGTCGTCATCGTTCATTTGTTTTTGTTTCCGTTTTTCCTTTTCTACATGCGCAAACTATAAGTAGGAATACAGTTAAGACCTTAGAATAAAGTATCAAGCTTAAGGTAGAATTATCATTAACTTTTTTTATTATTTTGTTGCTGTCTATTAATGCCACATTTAGTTGTAGATATAAAATTTAAACAACCTTATGCTTATCAGCAAAAAAAGATGGTTCATAATCAGTACTGATGTAAACTATTTTGTCTTTAAAGGACTAAGTTATCTAAACCAGGGCTTTTCAACCTTTTCACCCATTGTACCACTTTTAGGATATGGCAACATCCGAGTACCACCAGTCGCCTAGCAAGGTGTCAAAAACTTGAGGACCAAAAAAAAAAAAAAAGGAAAAAAATGATAAAGTACAGGTAGTCCTCGACTTACAACAGTTCACTTAGTGACTGTTTGAAGTTACAATGGCACTGAAAAAAGTGCCCCCCAAGCCACAGCTGAGCAAGACACCTGCCTGCCCGCCTGGCGGCGCTCTTCCTCCTGTCCGAGGTTTTCATTGTTGTGAGCATTTCTGTTGAGGATTGGCAGCGGGAATGGGGTGGGGAGTGTTTGGTTTTTATTCCCCCCGTCTGCTGGGTGGTTGCAGCAGGTTTTGGTCACTTCACATGACCCTGGGACACTGTGACTGTCATAAATATGAATCAGTTGCCAAGCATCTGAATGTAAATCACAAGACCCTGGAGATGCTGCAACATTCCAGCTGATCGGCGCTTCTTCTGGGCTCAGCAGAAGCACCAGGATCAGCACC
>NW_015396150.1:0-1647 GCF_001527695.2 Protobothrops mucrosquamatus
CTACAAAGTGAGAAATCTATTGTGGCACAAAGGGGTTTTTCCTTTACTGAAATCAGGGATCCCTTAGGCAAATGCATTGACATGGATTCAGTCAATGCTAGCAATATTGAAAGGAGGCTAGATTGCTCCCAAAGTACCTCTTACTCACAAAATACTGTAAAAACCAACTCTTGGCATTTAAGACCCCATGCACCAGAGGTCCCAAATTTAGTTGTATTAACAGGTGAGCCAGGGAAAGGTCTGCTGTGACCAATTAATCGCTTCCATTGGGCTTTTCCTTTGGGGATGCCTTGAACGAATACTTTCAGCTGTCATTTTTGGAGTGACATGCGCTAAGCCAGCTGGAAAACTGCCCTCCAGTAGTATTGTTACAACTCAGAATTTGTGCAAATCCTTTAGCAAACACCTTCTCATATGAGGGCATGAATAAAGCTGAAGGACTCACTCCTTGCTTCTCATAGTCAACAGAGGAAGAGCTCAGGTTGGCTTGAAAGCAGGAAGAGATTGCCTGTCTTCCAGCCAAATCCAGCCTCCAAAATGATCCAGGTTCTCTTGGTAACCATATGCTTAGCAGTCTTTCCTTATCAAGGTAAGATGTTCTCTTTGGTTCCCTTGTTCAGATTCTTACTGCTAAAAGACTATTGCACTCAACAGATTGCTATGTTGTTGGTTTTGTTTGGGGTATTATTTTTGACAATTAACCAAAATTTGCTCCACTTCAGTTTCTACAGATTTAGCAAGCAAATGCTGTTAAGGATCGCATTTGTTCTAAAGTTACATAAATGGTTTCTTGGTATTTGCTTAAATTTTGTCAAGCCTAGCAGATCCTAAGAAAAAAAGTTCTAAGATCTTCTGAAGAAAAGCATGTTCAAGTTTTTCAGTGATGTGAGTTTTTTTAAAAAAGGATTAGAAGACTGAAGAGGACAGAGAGAGACAGAGTTTGTGGCAAGAAAATTTCAGAAAGCAAAATGTTAAAGAAAAATAAAGTGTTTTCGGTTTTAATTTTCTTTCAATAGATCAATTAGACATCCTATAATTAAACATGCGTAATATTCAGACAAACAAAAGCTAGTGCTATTGTGGTTGCAGAGAATCTTCAAGCTGTATTTAACATAACATGACATTAACTTTTCTGAATGCAAAATTTTGAATTATCTTAAATTATTTTTTCCCTCCTTTCCTTTTACTCTGCAGAAAACCAGGAAGGTTCCTTTCTCAAATTCTTCCCAAGTTCTCCTTCCTTCTGTGGGCTGAGATACTTTTTCCATGCCAGTTGACCAGTCTATGGCTCTTCTTCCTGTCTCCCAAGTCATTCCCACATATCATTACAAATAACGATAATTGATTCAGAAGTTGCCAAACACAATTAAGGGTTAGAGACTCACTGTGGTAGCCCTTTTTTTGTTTTTGTTTTTGTTTTGTTTTAAATAGCAATGAAAGATGGGCTTGCCCTTACCAGAAGTAATTTATGGAGAACAATAAATTACTGTGCTCTAAGCAAGAGAGGAATAGTAAGCTTGCTTGCTAGTAGATGGAGTTGAACACTTCCCATGATTCTGGGAGCATCAGGTACAAATGCTGGTTTCTCTCTCTCTCTCTCTCTCTCTCTCTCTCTCTCTCTCTCTCTCTCTCTCTCTCTCTCTCTCT
>NW_015396150.1:4565-9388 GCF_001527695.2 Protobothrops mucrosquamatus
GTGTTGCTTTTAGGAAGTAAATTGAAGCAAATGTTTGTGCACAATATTACAAATATATAAGAATGAGATCAGGCTACTCAAAAAAGAAGGGCTATATATGTATGAAGTATCTTATATTGATATGCTCTTAGAAGGATATATAGATTGTTATACCCAGCTTGTTTTACTCATTGAATTACCATGGCAGTATTTCAATCATCGAGTTGTTTCCTACTGGTTAAAAGCCAACATTTTGGGGAGTGAGTTTCACAAATAGATTTATTATGAGAACATCAGGTTTATAAGATCTATATTTTCATTTTTAAGCCAGACTACAGGGATACATGCAAAGTCTTTTATTAGTAATACCAAAAGTGATAACAATTCACTTTGCTCCTATACAGAAATCCATAAAATATCTTTCACATTAAAATGGTCCAGAACATTGCCTTGCCAACTGCAAAAATGTGACAGCACTAACATGCTTTGTGAAATCCTTGGCTCCTTGCCCCCAAATTGATCTAAAAGTGTATCCTCTGTCTCCCAAAAATATCTCCAAAGGTCATACAAATTGCTCCTATTTAGTGTGAAACAGAAATCTCTTGATTTTAATGTCTACATGGATCCTGCTTCCAGATAATGCTAGGAATTATATCTCTCTGTATATTCTGAAACTTTCCTTGTGTGCGCTCAAGGAAATAATGATTATTTGGTATCATTAGTAAATGTGGAATTTTCCATACATTATGGTAAGATTTCAGAATGTAGAACAACCATCAAGTCTGAAAGTTTCTTCAGCAAATCCTGTGGTTCAGCACTAGAGTTGACCTCCAAGAGAACATTTTATATTTGTATGTTGGTTGTCTGCCCAAAAGTTCTTAGCTTTGTGCCATCAGTAGGACTCCCCCTGCAGTGTGACTTGATTTATGGAGAATTGCATTTATCCTATGTTCATTTTGCAACAATCAATATTAAGTCTATCTGGACCCGCTCCAGTCGGGCTTCAGGCCGGGATACAGCATGAAAACGGCATTGGTCACGTTGGTAAATGATCTCTGGAGGGCCCGGGACAGGGGCCATTCCTCTGTCCTTGTTCTTTTGGACCTCTCAGCGGCTTTTGATACCGTGGACCACGGTATCATGCTGCGACGTCTGGGTGAGTTAGGAGTGGGAGGCACTGTTATGCGGTGGTTCTCCTCCTTCCTCACCGACCGTATGCAGTCTGTATTGGCAGGGGGACAGAGGTCAACCCCAAGGCCCCTAACTTGTGGGGTCCCACAAGGGTTGGTCCTCTCTCCCCTTTTGTTCAATATTTATGTGAAGCCGCTGGGAGAGATCATTTGCAGCTTTGGGGTGGATTTCCATCAGTACGCTGATGATACTCAGCTATACATTTCCACCCCAGGCCACCCCAACGATGCCCTTGACGTGATGGCCCGTTGCCTGGAGGCCTTAAGGGTCTGGATGGGGAGGAACAGACTCAGGCTCAACCCTTCCAAGACCGAGTGGCTGTGGCTGCCGGCGCCTCGGCATAGTCAGCTGACTCCATCGCTGACTATAGGGGGCGAAAGTTTGGCTCCCTCGGAGAGGGTACGCAATCTGGGGGTCCTCCTGGATTCACGGCTGACACTGGAAGACCAGTTGTCGGCTGTGACCAGAGGGGCATTTTATCAGGTACGCCTGATACACCAGTTGCGGCCTTTTCTGGACCGGGACGCCTTGCGCACAGTCACCCATGCCCTCGTCACCTCCCGCCTGGACTACTGTAATGCTCTCTACATGGGGCTCCCCTTGAGGAGCACCCGGAGGCTTCAACTGGTCCAGAATGCGGCCGCGCGGGCGGTGTTGGGAGGGACTCATCGCGCCCATGTAACACCGCTGCTGCGCGAGCTGCACTGGTTGCCGGTGGCCTTCCGGGTGCGCTTCAAGGTGCTGGTCATCATCTTCAAAGCGCTCCATGGCATCGGACCTGGATATCTCCGAGACCGCCTTCTGCCGCAGATTACCTCCCATCGGCCGGTACGCTCCCACAGAGTGGGTCTCCTCAGGGTGCCGTCTGCCAGACAGTGCCGGCTGGCGACCTCCAGGGGGAGGGCCTTCTCGGTGGGAGCTCCCACCTTCTGGAACGAACTACCCCCAGAGATCCGGGTGATCCCGGATCTCCCCTCCTTCCGCCGCGCCCTAAAGACATGGCTCTTCCAACAAGCGGGATTGGCCTAGGGGAATTTTTAGTGGGGTTTTAAGAGTAATTTTAATTGACATTGGCCACAGTAAATATTTCTTTTTAATTAGGTTTTAAACTGGGTATTTTATTGTTGTATCTGTTTTATAAGGCTGTCAGCCGCCCTGAGTCCGTAAGGAGAAGGGCGGGATAAAAATTAAATAAATAAATAAATAAAAATAATAAGTAGGTCTTCTGTCCACCTGAATCAAAATTTTCTGAATAACTGCTGTCTTAATATTTCCTTGATCTGGTGGAATACATTGGAACTCTACTTCTACTCATCAAATCACACTACAAACAAGCTTTAACCAGTGTAGTCCTCTTCACTCCCTATAGGATCACTGCTATTATCATGGACGCATCCAGAATGATGCTGACTCAACTGCAAGCATCAGTGCATGCAATGGTTTGAAGTAAGATAGTCTCTAATCTTTTATTTATTGTATTAAGAATAATATACTGCTCTTGGAGTTGTCACAGTTAAAATGAAGGACATCAGTTTTTCATGCAAATGAGTTGGATGTGATCCAAGACTTCTGCAGAATTAAGAAAGACTTTGATGGAATACCAAGAAGAGCTGCTGCCAGCCAGTAGAGACAGGAGGGAATTAAATCAGATCTGTCTAAAGGAGCTTCCAAGCCCCTGTCTCCTTTACATATAGGAGGTGATGTTACAGGTAGAGAAGATAAGTAGGTTTCAGATTGCATACCTTGCTAGAAAGTGTACAGGAAGAGGCAAGCAGACTCTTTAGTTCTACCCAGAAACATTTTCTTGAGCCACTCCAACCAGCTAGATATCTTTGCCACATAAAGATCCCAAAATTCAGAAGGTCCTTTTCATTAGTCAGAATCAACGTCCTCTCAACATCTGTCACTGAAGGAAGACACTAAAAGACCCCATTTGAACAGAGACTCTGTCCATGCAGTGGAAGAATAAATGAAAAGATAGAACACAGCAGAATAACAACAGAATAATAAAGGAAAAGCAGAATGACAGAATAACAGCATTGGAAGGGACCTTGGAGGTCTTCTAGTCCAATCTCCTGCTCAAGTAGGAGACCTATATCATTCTAGACAAATGGCTGTCAATCTCTTCTTAAAAAGCAGTAGTGATGGAACACCCACAACATCTGAATGTAAACCTTTCCACTGGTTAATTGTTTCAATTGTCAGAAAATTTCTCCTTGGTTCTAAGTTGATTCTTTCCTAGATTACTTTCCATCCATTGCTTCTTCTCCTGCCATCAGGTGATTTGGAGAATAGGTTGTCCCATACTTTTTTGTGATAGCTCCTTTAATATTGAAAGACTATCATGTCATCTCAACTCCTTCTTGTGGTTAGCCTGAATGTACCCAGTTCTTGCAACCATTCATCATATGTTTTAGCCTTCAGCTCCTTGTTAGCCTGTATTATTATTCTTCAGTGTTACTCATGTTATTCTGCATCTCTATGAAGATACTTGCCAAGAATTCTCATTTTCATTCTTTATTAAATATCCTGGTCAACCTGACTCTTATCTTAAATTGCTATCAGATCAATCTGATTTTATTTCCTTGACCACAGCCAAATACTGTTCTATACTTTGTAAAGTAAATTGCAGTAGTTCCTGTAATTCCTTTTAGATATTTTAGAACAGTGATATTTTTCCCTTTTTATCATAATTAGTTATGATTCTTGGGTTTTATCTGTTGGTCATCTATATATGATAAATATAAAGTATTTCACTCTTATGAGATAAAGTTTTACACAAAAACAGAATCTTTCAAATAGCATTTTTTTAAAAAATCCTAGGAAATATTGGATTCCACGCCAAACTATCTCCAAACAAATACTGTACAGATATTTCGTGGTTGTATTGAGTGTGTGCAATTTCTTATACCTTTCTGATCATAGCTATATCTTTGAGAAGTATGAGAAAGGGATATGAGTGCTGAGGAAAGAAAATAAAAATTTCAGTGAGTGTTAAGAAGGGATTCAGAAACACAGGGAATGTTGACTTGGTTAGTTAAAAATGGGTCTCAGAGCTGAGTTTCGTTACCCAACTAGGTAATATCATCAATGCAGGTTATCTCTGAACTAACAATATTCTCTTGTATTGCTTCTCCATCTCTGATCACCCTTTTCCACATTGTTTTACAGAGGACATTTCAAGCTTCAAGGGAAGATGTACCTTATTGAACCTTTGAAGTTTTCTGACAGTGAAGCCCATGCAGTCTTCAAATATGAAAATGTAGAAAAAGAGGATGAGGCCCCCAAAATGTGTGGGGTAACCCAAACTAATTGGGAATCAGATGAGCCCATCAAAAAGGCCTCTCAGTTAGTTGTTACTGCTGAAGTAAGTCACATAGCAAACATGGTTTGAGAACCGGGATTCATTTACTTGTTTCTAAAATGTAAAGTAAGAGAGAAATTCTTTGGGGAGGGGTGATTAGATAGAATTCAAAAGGGAGGAGCCCCCATTTCTATCTTTTTATTCTAGCCACGGTATAAAAGAAATAATGGAAACTTGATGAACAGAAAATACACGTTCCAGGCTTATAGCATTTTCTTTGGTCATACAGATTTGAATCAAAATGTATTTAAATGAATCTCTAAATCATTTCCACTTTTTAAGTCAATTT
>NW_015396150.1:10781-13248 GCF_001527695.2 Protobothrops mucrosquamatus
TTGCCTCCCCTTACCTTGTCTTTGATGCGTAGTGTGATATGATTGCAGGCAAGGTCTAATTGGTTCCATAGCATGACCACATCACCGTGTTTCTCATGTGATTGGTTGGGATCCTTTGTTTGAGAAAGGGAAGGAAAGGTGAGAAAGTCATTGGAGCATCATTTAGACAGGCTGAAAAACAGGTCAAAGAGAGCAATTTCCTCATGTGCCTGTTCTTATTCCTATTAAATTCGGTTCAGAATTAGGTATTCATATATACCTTTATCTTTAAATGTAGGCATCATAAATTCCAAAAACAGATTAACTGGAAACAAGTGCCACACCTTATTAATACAAAGAAAGTGATTTTTTTTAAAGGAGACCACTTTTGTTTGTGCTTGACAATCCATTGCATAATGTACTTTTTCCTCAAAACTTTATCAGTACTTTCTCTAAGTCAGAGTTCCCCAACCTTTCCAGCTTTGCGGACAGGTGGGGGGGAGGGGATGGTTCCACGTGAGAAGCGGGGTCATGCGTGCACCCAGATCTATTTGTGCGAGCAGTGGGCACACGCACCCACTCATGCAAATGGAGCACACCCACCCATGCTTGCTCACCGGTCATGCAAGTGGAGATGCAGGCGCTCACCTGCCACTTCCAGGGCTCAGTTCCGAAAGGCTCAAGGGCCAGGGATAAAATTTTAACCAGCTGTCTCCCTATAAATGTCTTCTTGAGAGAACCAATATTTCTGAAAGTTCAAGTATTTTGACCAGAGAGTAAAACAAGCACTTTTCTGATTATCTGAGGTTGACCAACATTCCTTTTGGCTGCTGGGAACAACATGTCTAAACAGCCTTTTGTTTATTGTTCTGTTTAGCAACAAAGATTCCCCCGAAGATACGTTAAGCTTGCAATAGTTGCGGACCACAGAATGGTAAGTATCCTGGATATCTCTCCATTTTCTTTCTGCATTGAGCACAGCATTTTGTTTCTGACTTTTTTAATGTGGGCATTTTTGAAGAGATTAACAAACATCCTATCTGGCTTTTTCTTAAAATGTGCTTTATCATAAACTTTCATATTTTTT
The DNA here is from genome assembly GCF_001527695.2 of Protobothrops mucrosquamatus. Lineage (NCBI taxonomy): Eukaryota > Metazoa > Chordata > Lepidosauria > Squamata > Viperidae > Protobothrops > Protobothrops mucrosquamatus. The sequence goes on from NW_015396150.1 coordinate 11,848, forward strand.
GTTATTGGACCCAACCAACATTTACAAAATTAAGAGACATTTGCACATTTGTTCTTCCTGGATACCATCTAAATTTATTTTTATCCCTTACTGGTTAAACAGTTCTGTAGGTTCCTTTGAAACATTCCTGCACTCTTTGTTTGTCCAAATTAACAACACATGAAGAAAAAGATGTATAGTGAAGAATGTTTATCTCACACATCTCTGAACATGGAAATATAGCATCCAGTTTAGAAAAGTATTTCAGTAGGCTGACCAAAATTTTATCCAACCAGGAAAAAAGCCCATGTATGCTGCTGAAAAGTTAAAAACCTTAATATATTAATGGCACAAATGTAAATTAAAAAAATCAGCACAAAAGAATACTTTGGATTGCTTGGATAAAAATTATTATTACATCAACAATTCAATGATCCTTTCACTGATATGTTCTTTCTCTCCCTCCTTCTTTCCCTTCTTCCTATAATTATGATCTCATCTTAACATTTTTATCTTTTCTGTAGGTCAAGAAGCACAAGGAAAATTTAAGACCGTGGGTTTTTCAAATGGTCAACAGTGTAAATCAGGTAAGAAGACATGGTGAATATTATTTCACTTTTTGATTTTAAACTTCTCTCAGGCCCAGCCCAGATTTTCACTGTGTTAACACAACACACTTAGCCAGGTAAAGAGAGAGAGTAGATGGATTTCTACAAGAATGCTAACTTCTGTGGCTTGAGCGAGGCAAAACTAGGTCATTTGGCCAGCTGGTGATCCAGCATGTGAGGCCATCCCAGAAAATGGGTTAATTCAGTAACTAGATTAATAAGACTGTTATGGGAATACAGCCACTGTGTTGGGAGGATGCAAAGGCAAAAGTGCTGCAAGAATTCAATCAGAACTATATCTGTAGCTGGATTCTTTCAGGGCTGTGCTTAATGGTTCTGATCTTGCAGATTAGAAAGAGATGGGCAGAGTCAGCCTATTCCAAGCTCAGTTGGTTATGAAACTGATCCCTGAGAACAAGCCTGGAGAGAGGAACTCAACTTGACTTGGATTGTGGTACTTAGGAGGAGATACACTCATACTGTAGTCTCCTATTAGCTTTATTTACATTTTCACTGTTGATGATCAGCTAGAAACAGGGAGAGAACAGGAAGATTGATGAGTCAACTCTCCTTTTAGTCCTCCTAGTCTTCTGTTCCTGTTTACAGAGAATAATAACCTGCTTCTTTTTATACTTTTATTTATTTCTCCTGCTTAATACATTATTATTATTCCCCAATATATAGAGTCCTTAGTGCTGTCTGAGCTTGGTGGTTTCCTTGCAGACATTTCATTATCTGACTACTCCACATGAGTGAGCAAAGCAGCAAACTCAGAGAGCACCAAGGACTTCAACCTTGAGCTCCAGAGATTTCT
>NW_015396151.1:0-8680 GCF_001527695.2 Protobothrops mucrosquamatus
TTCAGTTTACAACATGATCAGATATGAACCATGTGTGCTTACTAATGATGATGTCATAGATACAGTCCAATAACCCTCACCAATTATATAGTCTGTGTTACATTTGCAACAGTTACGAGACTGATGAAAGAGCAGGAATTGAATAGGACAACTATAGTCCTCCCCATATAGGAAATGGATCATATTTCTCTTAAGTCATATATAGGAACTCCCATATAGTCCCTGATTCCAGGCAGTGACCAGCCTGATTAAGTATTAATCAAATATTTTCTAAATATCCCCTAGAATTCCTTTTGTTTTTATAGCAGGTTTATGGATTTAACTGCTCCTAGTTTTTTACTGCCTTAGCAGCTCTAATAGAACATTACATTTGAAACCATAAGTCTCTCTCTTTTTTTTAAAGTGTACTGAATGTCAATAAAATATTTGAAAATAAAGGGTAGGGAGAGGTTTTAAAAAGCCGAGATTCTTGCTAAGAAATAGCTTGGAAGAAAACATAACTACTCATTACTGCCTCTTTTGAGAAACTAAGAGGTATGTGAAGAGGAAACATCAACCAGTTCACTTGTCTATGGGGCAGAATGGTAGGTGGGCTTAAATATTTATTGGCCTTTTACTTCATTCCACCTCAATTTCTGAGTCTTTAAACACAAGCCGCCTTTACTGCAGAGAATTGGTTTGATGCTTTATAGCCGAGACTGCCACAATCTGTGACCATCTCCAAGTCAGAAAATTTATTTGGTGGAACTGATGCACTAGAATTGTCCATGCCATGTGATTTCTATGCTTTGAAAAGCTGTGTTGCAGAGACCTTTCTATCAGAACATTATTACATGGAGAGCAGCCAAGCAAGTAAGAACTCCTACACTGTTCTTCTTACTGCAAAGGAATTTCAGATTCTTCACCATTGCTACACAGTTTAAAGATGGCATGGGCATGAATTCTGCTTAGACAGGTGGTGGCATTATACTGAGAACATTAGGCATTGGAGAAGGATGGATATGACATAAGTGAGAATCTTCTATAAGTTTTAAAAGAAAACAAGTCATGTTAACTAGGAAGTGTATAAAACCACACATATTCCATAATAAAGAGTTATATTTATTCAATCAATTGAAGCACTATAAAACTGTGCAATTTTTGCATTTTCAAAACTTTTTCATCAGATTATCGGCATGGCATAAGGTCTTTCTTTTTCCTTCCCCAAATCCATTATGGAATATTAAATATCTTTACCAGTGAATAGTATTCGGTAACTTGAAAGCTTGCATATATACATATACTGTAATGTACGTAAAGCGCTTCCCAAAATTTGATAAGGAAGAATTCCAGCAAGAAATGCTATTGGACTTTGGCATGGTGTTTAGTTTGACTAAAAGCACAAAAAAAGTCAGATATGAATGCTTTGCTACGGTCATGTTTGGACTGCATGGTAAATCTGCTGTGTAATTACTTGTGGATGCACCTGGGGTGACTCCTTCTAGGTTTAATGGGTGCCTTTACCCATGTGTTGGATGTTGCTATATGGTGCTATGGTATGTATGTTCCAAGCAAGGTTTTAAATAATCCTGCTTTATCTGACCTGCTCTGGTTAGAAGAAATCATTATGTCATTTAGATAACATGGCAGCTCAAAGCAAATTATGGATGGGTAGTGTGTGGATGGGTAGTGTGCCATAGAGGGGAAGAAGGGGATCCTCTTGGTATATGAGCAGCTACATTATAAGACAACTTATGTTATCTAAATGTGCTCCAACTATATGGATAAATAGTGTAAGGCAGATGCACTGGACGTTTGCATTTTAGAAGATCTGCATCATTCCTCACTTATCTATACATTGTGATGCTGTGTGGCCTTATTAACTCATAATTTTGAATCTTGCTCTAGACCTCCAGAAGATTGTTGAGATGGCTTAGTGATCCACTAGTAATAGAAACTTATAGCAGAAGGAATCTTATTAATCCCTTCTGCAAGTTAAAGGATGCATGCAGCTTTTGTTTCTTCCCTTCTATACAGCCCTAATGACACAGCACAGTTCATTTGCAGCAAAATCATTAAATCATTCCCTGCACATCTGTACTGCTCTGTGGTTCTAGGTTCAAAGTGTATTAGATTATCTGAATAACACTGCATTAAATAAAAATAGAAACGTTTAAACTACTTAAAGAAAAAGATAAAACAAAGTCAGGGGAAAATATACCAAAAAGCCTACAGCTATTACTAAGAAGCATTAATTGAGATTTGATAAAGATTTACAGGATTATCATCTTAACAAAGACCAAATATTAAGGCCCTAGATTGAAGCATATGTTCCTCTCAAAATCTCTGGGCACAATACAGTAGTTAGGAAAGACTTGCCTACCCAAAGATACAGAGGACAAAACAACCTTAGGGCTAAGAAAGTTACATCTAAAAGTCACCATGGTCTACTGCCTGCAATTACCAAATAACAGCATGTTAAACTTTCTTACAATTTACTCCCACCTGATAATCTGTTACTGGGCTGTAACTAAGGTAACTATAAATAAACCCACTATGGGTAGCAGAATTGCTTTTAATCTTCCCAGAAACTACTTAAGATACAGATTGTTTTGGATTAATGCCATTTAATATGGATTTGTTAGCTATAAGAAAATGAAACCTGTTTCTGCTTGCCCAGTTATAGTATGACCACTGCCTTTCAAAACTGCCACCTTTGTGGCAAAGACAATAAAACTACATGCAAATGTTCTATTGCTTTTTCTTACCTGCAAGGTTTATCAATGAAAAGCAGATTTTGCTTGGTGAAATTCAATCATCCAATCAGCCCTAAGAAGAATGGCAAACCAATTCTGAAAAATGTTGCCAAACCCCCCACCCTGCAATTGCCAGGAGTCCAAACTGACCTGAAGGCACACATACACATAGCTGCTAAACTGTTGAACTAGGACACATTTGAATCTATCTGACTTTGGAATAACCACGATCTCTCAACTCAACTTATCTCCCATGGCATTATGTGAAAAAAAAATGGAGCAGGAAGTACTGTCTATGCTCTCCTGAGCCTGTGGAGGAAAAATTAGATATAAAACTAAAGAATAAATAATGCATAAATAATTCAATCATAACTGACACATGTCCATGAAACTTTCTGTTTGACAGATATGGATAAAAAAATGCAACATATTATGCATAGTTCTGGTCAGCTGCGTTTTTTAAAAAATTGAAGGATTCTAAAACACTTGTCTTTTAGAATGTCTCTCATTTTCCAATGTTGGTATTACTGAATGAAGAAGCAAAATAAGTGCTTGTTAAATTTCATAGCCTCCGTCATGACAAAAAAGTGGAAATGACTTCTAGCTAAATATATGCTCTCTCAAGCAAGCAAGAAGATTTTTTTTTCCCTGAAGGCATTTATTTCTCAGAGATCATGCTTGGAAACACCCAGAATAAACTGTTCCGAAGTGAGTCTCCTACCAAGGCCTGATGTTTCTGAATAAATGACTAGCGCACACTTTCCTTGAGAACCCTGGCCTGCAGAACAGTCTATGTATACGCACGGCTTCCTAGAAGTTTCCTGTTTTTTCCTCAGCTTCCTGAAAATGGTAAAGAGGCTGAGAGTTAGCTCTGTTATGTTTTTCAGTGGATATGAAGAGAAGATATTAAAGATATATTCCCAGCAGTTATTAAAAATTAATATAATATAATATAATGATAAAGAGTTAAGCTGCAAGCAACTCACTGGTTCAATTCATACTTCAGCCATGAATTTCCCAGATGGTCTTAAAACAAGTTCTGCTCCCCAGTCTATCAATTGGTTGAGTTCATACTGTACCACATGTGACCCACCAAGCAGCTTTCTGCAGCTTATCAGCATTTTTTGAAAAATAGATCACTGTCACCAAATTTTGCTGCTCCAGGAAGGATCTGCCACCCTCTAGATTTCTCCACCGTTTTGTCCCTGAAGGACACATTGGCAGTGCCTCCAAATCCCTCCAGGCCCTACAGACACTGCCAACTCCAATGCTGCCATGTGCCACTAGCCAACAAACAGCCGATCAGCCCACTAGCTATTCTTTTGTGGACCCAATTATTTTGAAGGTATCAGTCTGGCCCTTTCCTCTCTATGAACTAAGCACACTTGGTCTGAACCTTAAAGCAAAAGTGACAAAAGATAACTGCTGGGTTCAGCTAAGGTGATATGCCCTGAAAAATGAACCATAAGTTGATAGACTATCATACTCACAAATACAGGTCTAACAGATGCAGCATACAAAAAGCAGCTATGGGAAAAATAATGTAGAAGTCTTGCCTGTATGGCTCTGATTTTTAAAACCAGCGTCTTTGAATTTTCACTGAGCTAATCATTTAGTTTTATTTCTAGTTTATTTCTTGATTTATTCTGATCTATCTAAGTATGTGATTCACAATGAAAATCTCTCTCTCTCTCTCTCTCTCTCTCTCTCTCTCCCTGCCTCCCTCGCTCCCTGCCTCCCTCCCTCTCCCTCTCTCTCTCTCTCTCCTTGCACGACATTCATTTCTGAAGTCTCTGTTCTCAGGTTGCTTCAGTATAGTATACATTTTCCACCAAATCAACTCACTTACCTGTTCTTCTAGTATTTTTACTAGTATTTTAAACTGGTACATATAAATATATCCAACCGTATTTAACTTCCCCAAGCCAGCATGTCTGACCTCATTTTTTAAAAAACATAGTTTAAAACAGTGCTTTTTTGTAAAAAAAAAAAAAAAAAAAAAAAAAAGGTGCCGGAACTCACACACGTCATACAACTTGCCTTGCCTACCCTACAAGATTCCATCCAAAAAAGATGCCGGAACTCCGTTCTGGGTGTTCTATGACAAAAAAAGCCTGGTTTAAAAGTTGTAGTTTTAATGCATATGAAAAACACCAAGCTGGGGAACCTGTATCATGACTTCAGAATATTGGCTTACATTTAGCATTACTTCTGTTTCCTTGTCTCCAACTGGATTAATTTGTAGTTCCACACCATTATTTTATACTGGTCACATTGGCATAGAGTCTAAGCGATAAGGAGTTACCCTATCATTATATGCTTTCTGATATGTGAATTACACAAAATTACATTTGGATTCCCAAGTGACAAGGACATTCACCTGCTAAGTTCATGGGAGTCAATTCATAAGCAAGAGTGCTGTGGAGGTCTTCTCCCCCTCACAGAACACTTCCTCTAAGTCCTGCTTATCTTTGACTTTTTTTTTTTAACTTGGACCAGGTAATCACTCTGCCAAATAAAGCACTGGGTTGCAGCTGCCTGTCATTTTATTATGGGGCTCAAAGGTATTTTTGAAAATAAAGAAGGCAAATAAAGAAGGCATCAGAGTGGCACTTCTCATGCCATATCTATAAATCTAATAAATGTGCTTCTGCTTGTTAACTCCCCCCCCCACACACACATACAACAAAAGGAGACAAACAAAACAGAGCTATCTCACTGAAACACATTTTGCTAGTTTGGAGGAGATGAGATTTGCTTATAAATATAAAAATGCTAGTTATTATGGACATTTTTGATGTGCAGTTTGCTTACTGATTTGCTGCAGCCATTACACCAAGCTCAAAGGGGTGTTTACAGCACACCTCCTTTTCCCATTTAAAAACCATCTCCTTTATTAACCATTAGTGACCACATGGACATTTATTTTTTGCTTCATGTGGAATGGAAACTCTACATTAGCTTGCTATCTTGTTATTCACATTCCTTTTTTATTGAATCAATTCAATTGCAATCTTCATATAGAGACTGTATTGTTGCTTTCTCTTTAGTTAGTAACTATAAATACATTATAGCCATGGTGGCGCGGTGGTTAGAAGGCAGTATTGCGGGCTAACTTTGCCCGCTGCCAACAGTTCGATCCTCACTGGCTCAAGGTTGACTAAGCCTTCCATCCTTCCAAAGTCAGTAAAATGAGGACCCAGATTGTCAGGGGCAATAGGCTGACTCTGTAAAACCGCTTAGAGAGGGCTATAAAGCACTGTGAAGTAGTATATAAATGCTATTGCTATTGCTATTGGTGGCCACACACATTAATTCTGATTTATAATGCAAACCTGAAACTATCTATACAGAAGCCAATCCCATTGAATTCAATGGACTTCATCCCCAGTTAAGAAAGCAGATGGTGATTTATTTATGCTACTTTTATGCCACTTATTCTTTAAACTCTATGTGACTTAGATTCATAGAAACACAATTAAGCAAATAAGTTATAACAAAGCAAAACCCTCATGCTACTACCAATCTAACTGGGGTTCTCTTAAGCAAAAACTCTACCTGTGGATGTTTTATTGATGTGTGAAACTTTCTTTCTAAGGTGGGTTTATCATAGTTCAGTCTTTTCTCTTCCAATGTACTATATTGTCAGGATAACAATAGTCAGTCATGGCTCATATTGCTGACTGGTTGGTTAACAAATGTGTTGTCTTCACTGGCAGTGGAAAGATTATATTTTGTGGAAGCTATTTGTTTATCCAATGGCATGTATTTAGCATACCCTGAAAGATGGAGGACCATCTCCTAGAAATCTTCCAGTGACTGATGAATGCTGGCTTGGTTATATGAACACATTCCCAAAGTGTGGAAAGAGCAGCATAAACTTTGTACACTTTAATTCTATGATGGAGTAAATAGGGGGGGAAAGAATAACCATTTTCCTGGATATTAAAAGAACAACATCAGATTGTTGGGGCAAGGCTGAGAGATAAGATCCATATCATCTCTTCAAGGGCAAACCTTTGGGTTGCCCGGGTGTTGTGGTGCTATGTAAATTACAAGTGACACAAAAGGCCTTTCTCACAAAGGCTGTAATGCGAAGCTCACCAAGCTGCTATCAGTCCCCAGAAGGATGCCTTCATGTGCCCGGAGTTCTGCCAAAACCAGCTTATAATGCTCAATCGGAAGGTGTTTGGCTAACAACCCAAAGCTGAAATCAGCCTATGGAATTGAAAATCAGCTAAAAGGCAGCACAAGTCCTTATTTATTTAACAGAATTTGTACCCATTGCAAAATGTGGTAATTTAAAAGAACAACCTTTGTGGGGTTTTTTTTTTTTTAAAGAATTTCTGATCTTAAGTCTTTTTCATAAAAACAGGAAAAGAGTATTGAAGCATCTTAAACAGTATTAGGACTATGCAAATTAGCATATTTCCTCCCTTTATATAAAATGATATTTCTAATTCAACACACACACACACACACACAAAGAAATGGATAGAATCAGTGGAAGAAAAATAAGCAAACCCATCATTATTTCAGTTGCAGCATTGTGAGTGACCCATAGATAACTTTGATTAAATTAATTCATTAGTACTTAGCAGGAATTGGTTTAATCTGTAGGGGATATCATGAAATCTTATATTCATAAGTATAATATCAGTTACCAACTCAGTCTAATAACCATTTAGAACATAATTTTAACTGAGATACCAGAAAAAAATTAGAAATCTATTGAGCTCTATTGAGCTCTAAATCAGCTGATCTGATGCCCTCCAGCTCACTTGCTTTTAACTGTTGAAAGGTTTAGCAGATTATACAATAATATATATCTGGAAAACACCAGTTTGGAAATGATTATTTTATGATTAATCCATCATATCAGTACAGAAATGGTGGATAATTTCAATTTTGTGCCTTTTTGCTTCCATACTCTTGACTGACAATAGACCAATTCCATCACCTAAGAATGGTTAGGAAGTACAAAGAAGTAAGTAAGCTTTAGAGGTTGGGAGCACATAGAAATGAAGCAAGTCCAATCACATAATAATCACATATGGACACCTCCAACATCCAGTTACCATTGTCATGCTGGCTAAGGATTCTAGGAACTTAGCCTAACACTTCTGAAAGAGTAACAAGTTGAGGAAGCTTATCCTAAATTAAAATATCAGGCACTAGGCTGGCAGAGAACTCTCCCCCCCCCCAAAGATGTGGATAATAATAATTTAAAACAATTGAATTTGATGCAATTAAGCACACATATAACCTTATTTGAACAAACCTCCTCAGCCACACAAACCACTGTCAACATTCCGAAGTTTCACTCTTATTGTGTTTTCTTCCTTCCCACTTACTTCACCTGACCTTTTTGAGCAGATTTATGTATGAGCTAACTCTGGTCCCTAGCAACTTTTGTGATCCCCGGTATGACTAATTTACCCCAGATTGTAGAACTGTTGTCATTGAGCACCTCCTATTCAAGGTTCCACCCTACACACGGACTATGCCAATATCCTGAAGAAAGCAAATATCAACCAGGTCCTGGTTTCTGTGCCAAGCTCCTTTCCCCCCACTGCAGAATGTCAGCAATATTAGGCAGAAGAAAAACAGGCAGCGTACTTCATTTGCTTCTTTCCCCAGGAAATGCCTCTGTGTGAGAGCAACGGATTGATAGCTTGTCTGACTTGGCTCGCTATCACTTTGCCTTTTAAGATGATCTGGCTTTTTTTTATATAACATTACTCCAATGCCTTTTATCTCCTGCTCTGAATGTAATTTTAGCCACAGCAAAGCAGGATTAAACTTTCATAACATGATACATTTATCTTTCTTTTCATATTTTCAGCCTGTCCCCCTCCCCTGGTTCAGTTTTCACCAAAAAAGAAGCAGAGATTAAGCTGAAACATGATCTGGGCCAGATCAGATCAGACTATGGGAGACCACTT
>NW_015396151.1:14335-16560 GCF_001527695.2 Protobothrops mucrosquamatus
ATGCCTCTTTCCTGGCAATAATAAATTGTAGAATAAGTTTTCATTTTTGTGGTTATTACTTTCTTTCAGAATTTTTTTTTCAACTTCACTGCCTAATTTCAACACTGGAATACCATATATTGGTGGTTTTTCATCCAAATTCTTATATGAATCAGCAGATCTAAGTTCAGATGTCACTTGCTGAGACCTATAACAAAGTGCAAAAGCATCACACTCCACTTTTGAGAATTTTTCCACTTTTCCCTTTGAAATAATTTGTAAAGCAAATTCTGTGTCATCACACAGAATGAGAATTGGCAGAAAAAAATGGATAGAACATAGAATCATAGGGTTGGAAGGGATCTAGGAGGTCTTCTAGACCAACCCCCTGCTCAAGCAAGAGACCCTATGCCATTCTGGGCAAATGGCTGTTCAGTCTCTTAAAAAACCACCAGTGATGAAGCACCCACGACTTCTGGAGGCAAATTGTTCCACTGATTAATTATTCTTGTCAAATTTCTCCTTATTTCTAGGTTGGCTCTCTCCTTGATTAGTTTCCATCCATCCACTGCTTCTTGTCCTGCCTTCAGGTGCTTTGGAGAATATGATGTGAATCATTAGGCTTTAAAGTTATTTCTCCTTGATTGACGGGATTTGTGGATTGAATCTTCTCTCTGTTGGTGTCAAGAAGTTCCTTGGTTCTTCTATCTGTTTACTGTCTATTACTACATTAGTAGTAATAGAATAGAGCAAAGTTATGAGAAACCTAAGACTATTTTTAAGATTCCTTGTCCGATCATCAGATCTCATTGTTTTCTTTCCTCTTGCAGGCTTTTTAATGATGGGAAGAACCAGGATTAAAATATACAGCATTTCTTCTGCTGGAAGATATCAGAGTAGGGCTTTGATACATCAGCCATGATATCCTTCTATGACAGCAAGCGGTTTGGAGGTATTTTTTTGTGCTGATTCTGCTGATTTCTGCTTTTTCCTTCATGGGTAGTTCCAGTTATAGTGAGAGAGGAGAATCAGGTGGCATCTTCTCTGTAGGGTGCCACAGGGCTTGCTCCTCTCCCTTTGCTTTTTATATCTATTAATATCTACGGTATGTACATTTGTACATCTATGTACATCTATCAGTTCAAGGTGCAGTATCACCAACATTCCAGTGACTATCAACTGTACATAACTACCACAAGATGAATAAGAGATTCTATCAAAATCTCATTCCATTATATGGAAGCTACAAAATCTAAGCAAGATGGAATTATTTTCTATTGCCGTTTTCTTTCATACCCTGCATTACCTCTTGATGGTCCCTGTGTCATCGTTTTGGGGTTGGAGGTATTGTTTTGTGCTGGTTCTGTTCCTAGGCCAGGTCACTTCATGACTGGAATTTTGTTGCCATACTGTTGGCTGCAGTGACAGTATCTTGAAAGTCTGTGTTTTACCTTTCCTCCCTCTCTATACCCCAAGGAGTTAAGGTGGAGTCAGTTTGAGTTTCTTGCCCCTGTTTTTTTTTTCTGCTTTCTGGACTTAAAACATGTTTTTGCAACTATGGTTGCATAGTTTTTTCTATCTTTGTGGCTCTCCACACCCTGAAGACCTGGGGGTACTCTTGGATTCATAACTTGAGAGGCAAAGAGAAGCTGTAACTGGGGAGGAAGGGGGGTGTAGTTCCAGCTGGTGTTTCAATTGCATAATGTGAAAAACTTACAAGAAATAATTCATGCTTTCACTATCACTTTTCTGGATCACTGTAATGCCTTCCCTCATTGGGCTATTTTGAAGATATCTACAAATTACATTAATCTAGAATGCAGTGGTCCAGTTATTAGTGGGTACATGGTTCCAGTGCTCCAGTCCCTATATTGATTAGAGCTTAGAAGCTATATTGGTTTTTGAGTAGAGTTCAGGTTAAGGCTATATATTATAATAATAATAATAATAATAATAATTTAATTTATATACCGCCCTTCTCCCGCAGGACTCAGGGCGGTGCACAGCATATTAAAACAAGTACAAGTACAAACACAAAAAATATAAGCCCCAATAAAACCAAATTAAAAACCAAATATTTGAAGCTGTATTTCTATTAAAATTATTCTTAAAATCATCCCTAAATAAAATCCTCCCTAGGTCAGGCCCGCTTGCTGGAAAAGCCATGTCTTGAGGGCACGGCGGAAAGTAAGGAGATCCGGAATCGTCCGGATCTCGGGGGGTAGTTCGTTCCAGAGGGTGGGGGC
>NW_015396151.1:17972-20531 GCF_001527695.2 Protobothrops mucrosquamatus
ACGATCGGTGAGGAAGGAGGAGAACCACCGCATAACGGTGCCTCCCACTCCTAACTCACCGAGACGCCGCAGCATGATACCGTGGTCTACAGTATCAAAAGCCGCTGAGAGGTCCAAAAGAACAAGGACAGAGGAATAACCTCTGTCCCGGGCCCTCCAGAGATCATTAACCAACGCGACCAATGCCGTTTCCGTGCTGGATTCTGATGTAGCTCCATTGCTCTCTCCACCCAGTAGATAAGATAAGATAAGATAAGATAAGATAAGATAAGATAAGATAAGATAAGATAAGATAAGATAAGATAAGATAAGATGATAAGATAAGATAAGATAAGATAAGATAAGATAAGATAAGATAAGATGATAACCTTTATTGTCATTTTTATACTATGGGCACAATGGCACACATCAAAAATCAAATTTAGTTGCCCACTCTCAAAGTGAAACACATACATGACACACACCTAAACATACTATGAACAACATATGTATAGACCCACATCCCTACATATATGTAGCAATAAATATTAAATATTGTCCATCTTGAATATATAACGGAAGGAGGAAGCTTGAGAGTTCACAAGGTTAATGCTGTATGGAATGAAACTCTGGCTGAATCTGGATGTTCTGCTTTGGATACCACGAAGCCTCCTCCCAGAAGGTAACAAGGAAAACAGGTTGTGAAGAGGATGTGTAGTGTCCCAGATAATCTTATGGACCCTGCTCAAGCAGCGCTTCTGTGCTATGTCCTGGATGGGAGGGAGGGAACTGCCAATGATCTTTTCGGCCATTCTCACCACTCTCTGCACCGCCTTCCTGTCTGAAGCAGTGATGCCTCCAAACCAGACTGTGATGCTGTATGATAGGATGCTCTCAATTGTCCCCCTGTAGAAAGTGGTCAGGACAGGGAAAGGAAGATGTGCTTTTCTCATGCGGCGCAGACAATGCAGGCGCTGCTGTGCCCACTTCACCAGTTTCTCACTGTTGAGCGACCAAGTCAGCCTACAGTACCCACCCATTCAACAGTCAGCCTCCCAAGTAGACCAGACAGGAAACACAACCAGATTAGTTAATTCTACTTTATTAAAGACTACATTAACTGAATGTTGCAAGTCTGAATATACATATGTCTTGCCTTTTCTTTTTACCATCTGATAATTTAGGGCAATTCCTTTCTAAGTTTTTTTTTTCTCTGCCTGCTAGTCAGTTGTGGGTTCCTCCACTTTTTATCTGATTGTTCGCTAGCCAGCATCCTTTCTCTCAATCTTCTAAAATCATTCTCACATTGCATTATACCAACACATAGGTCCTGGGAAAATATGCTAATAGTTCTTCACTTTGGGAAGAAGGTAAACAGCGGCTTATGAGTATGCTTTCTCTGTTGCAATACCCGTTCTTCAAAATATCCTTCCTGAAATATTCAGTCAGCTCCCACTCTTTTACTTTACAGACATTATTGAGAGCAGAGCTATTGAGGACAATTTTTTGAATTATAAATATTGATATATTGGTTTTATTCTCAAGGTTTTTTTTAAAAAAAAATAAGCTATAATATGGAATGTTAATTGTTGTTTTTTTCCCCTCATTTTTATCTAACCAAAAATATTTTGGACCATGGGCATTTTAACATAATTTGAAGGAAGCATGGCATGCCAATAATCTTCTGTTTGTGATGGGAAATGATTGGATAAATAAATAACTTGTGTTTAAAAGTTAATTGTTCCAAAAATGGCTTGATATCTGCTTGTTTTCTCAATAATATGCCGCCGTTTTACCAGTGGTGCAAAGGTTCAAAGGAATGCTACGACTTTTCCTCCAGGCAATGCAACCTCAGTGGCCAGGTTGCTATTCTTTCTGCCATTTTCTGCTCAGGTCTGGCTACACAGACTTCTCCCTGTGCCTCTTTTGACTCTTCCCATCAGCCTCTGGAAGTGGTGGAAAAGATATTTGCATCTGCATAATATATGCTGGAAGCCTCTTCAGCTATGTGAGTGGTTGTATAAAGCCTTAGAATGAAACAAAGAACCTTAAAAGGAAATCAAATCAATGGCCAAAGAGGCCTCCCTGAGCTGACGTTCAGTTGCCTTGCAGCTCTTCTTTATTTCCCGGGTCAGGTCCCTTAAGAATGATTCCCTGACATTTTCAATTTTAAGAAAACTGCATACTTAACAAATGTACCTTTCAAGCATACACTATAATAATATTTTCTTTAAGAATACACACACACACACACACACACACAAATATGTTTATGTATATGTTTATGTGTTTGTGTGTGTATGCTCTCTGTCTCATTTGTGTGTGTGTGTGTGTGTGTGTGTGTGTGTATTTTATTGCCAGTGCAGAATGTGGTATAAATCTCTAGATTTTTTTAAAATGGATTATAAAATTAATAGAGTACATTGCTATCAATGTCTATTAATCATAACAGCCAAAAAATGGAATATCAGTTTTTAGTATATATGCATATACGGTAAATATGTGCAGGCCATTGCTAACATCAGCATTCTCTGCTGCTAGCTTGACTCTTAAAAAAGTCTCCATAACAACAATCATACA
>NW_015396152.1:0-8676 GCF_001527695.2 Protobothrops mucrosquamatus
TGATTTAAAAAGCAGGTTGGAAACAGGAAGGAAGAGGATTGAGTTAAGAGTCAGAATCTATATTGTATAGATTATTTGCCATCAAGTCATTTTTGATTTCTAGCAACCAACAGACAATTTTTCTCCATGGCGATCAATCCTTAACCTATTCTTTTAAGACTCCCAATGGTACACTTATGATCACTAGGACTAAGTCCATCCACCTTGCTGCTGGTCAGCCTCTTCTTTTTCTTTCCACCTTTCTCAGTATCAGAGCAGAGTAAACTCAAGGCCAAGGAGAAAGACTCAACCCTATAGAAATGCAGTCAAAATTATCTTGGTCTAAAAGCAAATGATATTGTTTCCAAATAATTCCTTAAGTCTGCAGAGGTTATCCATATTTCAAGAAGGGTACTTCTTACATTGGCCTGAACATTGTTCTCCATTTTTCTCTTGACCATTCTCATTCAGTTTGATGGAACAAAGGTGTCTTTCTTTCCTTTGCCAAGAAATTAACATTCTTTGAAATTCTTGGTGGGGAGTGGATTTTTATTCATGTGACTGAGCTACAAGATGGTCAAGAGATATGTAAAGTATTCTGCCTCTGAATGTAAACTTGGACTTAGTCATTCTGCAGTTTTCCTAGATTACCACATTTTAAATAAACCCAATAGTACATAATGGGGGCAAATTCTTCTTGTAAGTTTCTCCAGTCAGGTAGGAAGGTCAACAAGGGTGGTTATAGAAGAATGAACAGTTGTACAGTGGAGAATCCACCAGCATGGTCTGTACCTTGCAGCAATATCATCTCAAAACGTTAAGCAAAGGAAAGTCCAAAGTTCCCTAAGAGTAAAATAGAAAAACAGAAGCCCACGTCCCTTTTCTTTCTTTTCTGCAATTTTTTCTGTATGGCAAATGGAAAGGAAACTTTACTCTAGTATTCTGCATGAAACTGCTCATGCTATTCTCTTTTGCTCAGACAGCCAGTTCTTTAGAGTTGGAAAACATATTTAGAATTCTTCACTTATGGTAATGAATAGATATAGGAGGGAAGATTTGAGGACGAAGGTTATTTAGTTGTATTTCTGTACTGCTGCTATTAATAAAATTTGGAGAAACCATTATTTCATTTTGGTGAGCAATATACTGTATGGAGCAACCCAAAAATGAATCCTGCTGAAATTAAAGGATTAAAGGAAATATTAAAGAATTATGAGCAATATGCAAGGACCTCCAACATTCTGTCTTCAGTTTTACCTTACTTTACCATTAGCCATTTATACGTAGTTAGTTCTGTACATTATTATAAAAGTTGATAGAGATAATAGTAACTTTGATGCATTTTGATGCATTTTCTGAAAGACAAGTAATTCTCATGTTAACACAAAGAAGGGGTACATTTAGACTATTCAGGACTAAGAGCTTGTCTTCAGCAGCCATAAAATCAAAGAGCAATTTGTAGTAATTTGCTTTAATTAATTTGAAAATTGTTATTGAGTTTTAGGTTTTAATTATAATTGTGTAACCTAACAAGCATTCACAGGCCTGATATTGCAATACTTCACTAATGTGAAGATTGTTTTGTATGGGTAACTATTATTTCCAGGCTGCTCTGAGATAGCTAGTTTTTAATGTCAGGATACAAAGTTTCAGTGCTTAAATGGGGTTAATAACTGCCTACTTGAGAAGTCAGTTGCACTGATTAAAAACTAGAAAGCATGATATCCATAAAAGATTTGAAGCATGGTTATTTTCACTGACTATAAATGGAGTTGTGACTATGAATAGAATTTCTGAATAGTTCTGACTTTCTTCATTTCAACAATTCAGAAATTTGTGGGCCTTGTTCCTGCTATTCAAAATTAATGAATTCATAACCAAGGGGGAAAAAAAGAATAGATGTTAAGAAAAATGCCTACAAAATCCATGATAGAAAAATGGTTTGACAATAACAATTGTTATACAACACTGAATTTCCTAGGAGAAAAGTGCTGAAAAAGGTGTGAGTTTTTGTGAACTGGTTTGTTCAGTTCATAAACTTATGGGGCCAGTGTTTCTCAGCCTTGGCAACTTTAAGATAGATGGACTTCAACTGTCAGAATTCCCCAACCAGCTTGCTAAATTTATCAAGGTTGAGAAATATTGAATGAGGCAATCATCTGAAAAAAATACCAGTACAAATGAATATGGAAATAAAATAAAATAATATGATTGCTGATGCTGTATCTAGGAACAGGTAGACTAATTTATCATTTGGGACCATTTCCAAGCTTTGAGTTTCTTAAATATCTGTTTCTGATAATTGCCTACTATGCTTGCTATTGTCATGCCTGCTGTTTTTATTCAGCAGTCTTCTATTCTTCTATTATTTGGGGTCATCTCCAACTTTGAGTTTCAAAAATATCAATTTCTAATAATTGCCTTTCATACCTGCAATTGTGGTGCCTGCTGTTTTCATTCAGTATTCTTCCTGCCCTTTTCTCAACCTTGGCAACTCTTAAGACCAACCCCTAAAATTGCCTTGCCAGCCAAAATTCTGGAAGTTGAAGTCCTCATATCCTAGACTTGCCAACCTTCAGAAACACGACTTCAAAGAAATGAAATGGAGTTTATAACAATGAAAATTAAGTATGCGCATATGCGGGATGTGCTTTTCTTTGGATCAAAATAGTGTGCCATAAGTGCATTGTATTGGGTGTGGCCGTGTTGGTAGCACCTCCTTAGCTCAAATATGTGTGTTCCTTTGATGCAAACCCAGGAAAAGATTCAACTTCTTTCAGGAGATGCCAACAAGTGTGGCACGTATGCTCCTACCCATTCCATAGCATTTTTTTTTTTTTGGCTTCAGCACAGATTATTCTTACTACACATATAGATACTGTACAAACCCATTTCTATTCCTTTTGGTATAAGCAACTTTGAGTCATACTTAGAAGTACATTCTAATACCTTTTCATGTTGGATTTATCTATTCTTTTCTGAAATTCTTCTATTTTCTTTCTACAGTATTTTCTTTTATTTTCCTCCCCACCCTCAAGATGTACACTTGACACTATTAAACTGTAACCTGTCACCCTTTCAGAACATCTCATTACCTTTATATCCTTCATGATTCTTTCAATCTTTTATTATAATCTATGGAATCAATCATGCTTTTAAATTATATTCATTTATTGACATATGTTTATGAATAGCTTTATATTTAAACCACATGTCCAGAGGTTTTTCTCACCAATCATCACTCTCTTGATTCTTGAATTTCTTAATCAAAATCCTTTCCCTTTCTCTTCATGTCCCAGGGACAGAATGTACCTTTCTCTTTCTTAAATTTCATTCATGTCATCCAAGTTCTTTACTATTTATTTTTATTACATTCCATACGTAAATTACTATTTGCCTTAGTTGTAACCAAATGGACCTAAATGTATTGATTTCCACTGCTCAGCACTGCTTTGGCCAAAGAAAGTTTTTCCATAATACTTTTCTGTAATAGAGAAGGAATAGAATAATATAGGGTAGGAGTACAGTAGGCTGTAGCCATATACATATGAAATGCAACATTTTCTGCTAACAAAAGGATAGTAGCAGTCAGATTTGGAACTTTTTGGTTAATGTTGCAATAGACATTCAATGCATTCAAACATAGTTGGTTTTTTTCGATGCAAGCTGGGATATCCTAATTTGGAAACTAGTTTGTAAGCCAACATATTGTCTGCATTCCATCAACTAAGAGGTTTAGAAGTCTAATCGCACACACCCATTTTAATTTGATGCTAAATCAGATTACAAATCAAATGGGTGCTTGTTTGTTTGTTTTTTGCTAGTACCATCTCCTGGAAAACCCATGTCCCAACACTGTGGTTAATCCTTTCCCCATCTAAATATAGCACAGAAAGGGGGAGAATGGCTTGTGGTCTTTCTGTACATGAAAACAGGCTTGTGATTGAAGAACTCGTTTTAAATCAGATCTTCGGAGCAAGTGTTGCAGTACAATGTGCTTTTCATCTTTTTCCTTTGCTTGAAAAGAGGTAGGGAAATATTTAAATTTCAAATATTTGAAAGGAAACAGTGTATAGTGGAGAAGTACACATGCAGAGTAGAAGGATACAGGGTCCATCATATCTAAAATAAATCACCTGGATCTGAGAATTTTGCTAATGTTACCCTATAACAATCCTTTTGGAGTAAGGTGATTGACAGCTGATATCTATGAAGTTCCAGATGCTTTTCGAGGACATTGGTTATTTTGGCTCTTTTCAGTCTGGATTTAAGCCTGTTTTTGGAGGCAGAATCACTGTATTTGTCTAATAGACAAGATCCTGAAAGAGGCAGAGAAGGCATGAATCTTGATCCTCCTTGCTCTGTAAATGCTTTTAGTATTTTCCAACATGGTAACCTTGATGAATCAGTTGGTGTCTTCGTTCTTTCTTACAGGGATAATCCCAGTGACTTAAGACCAGGTGGCTAAATTAACTCATCTTCTAGGATTATATGATGACAATAAGAAATAAACTATCCAAATTGACTGAGTCAGCAAGCTATGCCTGAGAACAAAATCCAAAACCAAATCAAATCAAGATGGAAACAAATTAAGTTTAGCATGTTGGGCAAATGCAATCACCAAGTCTGTAATGGATTCAGCAAACCATGTTATATAAGCACAGCCAGAGAATTACTGTGCGGCATCTTTTTGTACCCTAGAACAGGAGTCCCCAATCATCGGTCTGTGGACCAGTACCAGGTCGCGGCATGCCAGCAACTGGTCCGCACAAATAAGTGGGATGAAGGCAGCACACAAAACCATGCACCCTCCAATCCACAGAAAAACCACTCTCCATGGAACCGGTCCCTGGTGCCCAAAAGGTTGGGGATCTCTGCCCTAAAACCTACACTACTTGCTCTACAAAACCATTTAATACCAATATGAAGTTGTAGGGGGAAGTCATCAGAAGTATTCATGCTAAGTATTTACTCCAAATGTCTTATATTGATTTGTAATGGGAAGAGGGAGACAATTGATAATAACAATACAGTTGTCATCAATTCACATATTCAGTTCTATTTCTCCATAGAATTTAAATAAGAAAAGGCAGTGCAAATTCTAAACCAGGGGCTAGATTTAGTGATGAGTTAGATGAGAAGCAATAAACCAACTCTGAATCCTGATAGCAATGACTTTATGATAGGTGGGAGATGTTTATTCTAAATAAGATTACAATCTCTCTGAATAATAGGAATATTTGGTAGTGCTTCTGAAGTCTTCTCTAAGTAGAAGTTGCCACTGGTGCAGAATATGGTAGCCAGGATGTGGTTGAGTGGGGCTCCTAAGCTGAAGTAATTGCTCATCAGCTTCTGAGCCAGGTTATGGGTTTTGCTTTATGTTCATAACATGGGACCAGACTACCTGAAGGTTGCCAAGGACCACAAATACCTTCTAGGCAGGGATGCCTTCATTCTGGAATGCTTTGATTTAGAGGAATTTAAAATACTCCCTGAATTTTGTAGTGAATTATTAAAGTTTTACTGCTTTACCCAAAGTTTCCCACGATGAATGGTATGTGAAATAGTTTATATGTTGTTCCATTCCTTCATTCTATCACTTTTAACAAGTCAAGGTACAAGTCAAACATGTACCTTCATCCTACTTTAATACATTGTTCAAATTCTGTATTTTAATTTTCATTTGCATACCAGCTTAAGATTTGCAATCATGGGAATTGGCAGAGAAATATAAGAAGGATTCAAAACAAAACAAAACATGGTAACAACAAAAGGATAAGTGGGAAGGAACTAAAATGCAGCAGAAACTGGATGATGAAATGATACTTGTGTTTCTTTCTACATAACTCTATTCTTTATGCCTTGATCTTCCATTCGTTATTATCAAAATGGTATTTGAAACACTGCGTTCCTGCACTGAAGTACAGTTTGACCCAGAAAACAAACAGATGGAAGTAACTTAATCCACAGTTGTAACAAATTGAAATATAGTAACCACCTGTCAGTAGAGACTTAATGCATTTAATTAAGGTGTTGAATTGCTTAGGGCTATTAAAACAAGTCAATTAAGTAGTTTACTAGAGAAAAGCTTGACTATAAATACATAAAATTTTTGTTTTTAGAATATATGGCAACATGTTCATATTAATATAACTAATGTGTCTGTGTGTAGAGGGTGGGGAATGTAGACATAATATATGCAAAGATCTGCAGCTTTCCCCAATAACTTGCTGCCCTCTGGCTGAGTTTCCTGCTTGCACAGTACTCTTTCAAAGTCTGCATAAATGAGAAGTATTGTAAAATTGACCCTATGCAGATTGATTTAATTCCTGATTTAGTAGCCAGCATGGAACCTCTTAATTAGGCAAGTAGATACCTTTCTCTTTTTTTTTTCTTTGCATCAGTGAGAATTCTCTCTTTGACAAATTAAGAAAAGCCTTTAATAGTTCAAAATCCTTCCACTCTTGAATTAACTTGCATGAATGATAAGAGAATTCAGTGTAAGACAATCGTTATTTTCTTCTTTTGCATCTAAATCTTTGGGGGAAAGTGAAAGGGAAATTGTTTTTGGGAGGGAAAGATGAAAAAGGAAAAATGATTTTCACTATAAAACTTGTTTTTTTAAAAAATAGGATCGTACCAGAGAACCAGAGATGTTTTCGATCCTTTCATAGCATACTGTACTCACTATACAAATTATCTTGTTGTAAGTGATACCAGCCCCGGCTTCATTGATTCTGAAAGATACAAACTAATTTCAGCAACATAAACTCTTTAACAATGTGACTGTTGCCTGTTCTGAAATAACAATGCTTGAAATATTTTGAGTGTTCTTCTATAAGAATAATAGGAACATAAGAGAAGCCTTTGCTCCCATGTTTTTCTTCCTAGGTACAATATGGAATGTTTCCTATTCCCCAAGCTACAGAAACATTGGATTGGGGAATTTTAAAAATACCCACAGAGGAGAAGCAATATTTTGGCATATAGTACTTTTGCAGCCTTGCCTTGCCTGCATAAACAGCAAGTGATCCCAACAACCAAGTGATCCCAACCAGCAACAACCAACGAACCATAAAATAGCAGCAACATTTCCTTCTCTGGTTATTTGTTTGTAACATCTTCCTAATATGTGTGCAGCACACCCATTTGCATTTGGCAATCTGCCTAAAAGGAAAACAAATATGTGAAACAGCAGGTTTTTAAAAATAAATTTAGCAACCTAAATGAAAAGAAAAAGATCAGTACAGAATACATAGGAGTACTACATAAAACTGAGGGAGATGGACAGGTCAAAAGTATAAAAAATAAATAAAAATAAAAATGTCAGTCCAATACACTTAACTTCTCCCTAGCAAATAGCAATAGCACTTAGCACTTAGATTTATATGCTGCTTCCCAATGCTTCATAAGAGCCGTGGTGGCGCATTGGTTAGAATGTGCATTGGTTAGAATGCCAGCAGTTCGGCAGTTCGATTCTCACCGGCTCAAGGTTGACTCAGCCTTCCATCCTTCCGAGGTCGGTAAAATGAGGACCCAGATTGTTGGGGGCAATATGCTGACTCTGTAAATCACTTAGAGAGGGCTGTAAAAGCACTGTGAAGCGGTATATAAAAATCTAAGTGCTATTGCTTTTGTTGTACAGCCCTCTCTAAGCATGTTATAGAATCAGCATATTGATCCCAGCAATTTGGGTTCTCATTTTACCAACCTCGGAAGGATGGAAGGCTGAATCAACCTTGAGCCAATCAGAATCCAACTCCTGGAGTGAGCAGTGAGTTAGTCTGCAGTACTGCATTCTAACCACTATGCCACCACGGCTCTTAATAATAATATGTAATGTGATACATAATATAGATTAAGCAGAGAACAGTTCCTTCTTTTGTCCTTATGTCCTAAATGGTTCTTCTCAATCTCTGATAGTTTTTAAGCAACTTTTCCTCACCTTAATATTTTTCCTTCACTAGTTCTAATAAATAATACCTGTCACATTATTGACTAATATACTCTTCAAATATCTAACTAGCTCAAGGAACTAAATTAAAAAAATTAGCCAATCATGGGATGTCAGAGCATTGAAACAGCAGATGAAAGTCTTGAACATGGGAAAAAACTCTTATCAGATAAAATGTTCCATTTCTACTACAGAACACTAACAACTCTTTTACAAACATACTTTGTTTACTTGCAGTCACTTTTAATAATTATATCAAAGTCTGTATTTTTGCACTGAGGATACAGGGATTATTTTAGATAAAACTAAATGATTGTGAATTTCTGACTCGCCACGAGACTAGACTGGTTAATCACTTTTATAATAGGTATATACTGTAAGTCAGCAATAAAAGATAAAACTTTTGTGTTTTCAACTGGCCAGAACTGTGGAGACAAATTATGTGCTGTGAGGTAACAGCTCTCATTATTAAAGATAATCCCTTCATAATCCCTTGTCAAAGCAAGAATATTCAATATTAGCAGCGTTGACACTAGTTGCTTATGAGTTGTTTTGAATTCATTTTAATTGGAAATGTATCTTTTTGGTGCATTTTCTATCTTAATGGCACATGCATCCTTGATTCTGGAATTGGGAACAAGGAACAAAGCTATTTTTCAATCAATTTTGTACACAAGGATTGATGGTGTTATCATTTCTCATTTGTGTTTTTTAAAATAGTTCCAATGTTGCTAAAGTACCCA
>NW_015396153.1:0-8672 GCF_001527695.2 Protobothrops mucrosquamatus
GTAGGTGAAATATATAAAAAAAAAAAAAAATTTTTTTTATCTAAAAACCTAAATTATATTCCACCATTCCATGCTTATTTTGAATATAAACAATCCATCTTCTCCATATTGATAAAAATTGTTCATTTGAGTGATCCTTCAGATAAGCCGAAATTTTTGCCATTTCAGCAAGATGCGAAACCTTCAATCTCCAGTCCTCCATTGTAGGTAATACTTTACTCTTCCAATTTTGAGCTATCAACAAACGGGCAGCAGTTAAACAATACAACATCTGCTCCTTATATTCTTGAATGCAACTCACAATAGTTATTCTCCAAGGTAGACCAAACTAGGAATCCAAAGTCTAATGCTAATACTAATTTTCCTTCTTTCATTCATTCACTCAGTCATACATTCATTCACACTTTCAATGTTTATCCCACCTTTATTATTTTTATAAATAACTCAAGGAACAGAGCAAATCAAATATTCCTTCTTCCTCGTATTTTCCCCACAACAATCCTGAGGGGTGGTTTGGACTGAAAGAGACTTGACTGGCCCAAGGCCACCCAGCTGACTTTTAAGCCTAAGGTGGGACTAGAACTCACAGCCAGCTGGTGATTGGCCCAAAGTCACCCAGTCAGCGTTGATGCCTAAGGCAGGACTAGAACTCCATTTTCCTGGTGATTGGCCCAAAGTCACTCAGCTACCTTTCATGTCTAAGGTGGGACTAGAACTCACAGTCTCCTTGTGATTAGCCCGAAATCATCCAGCTGGCTTTCACACCTAAATTGGAATTACATTTCATGTCTAAGATGGGAGTAGAACTCATAGCCAGCTGGTGATTGGCCCAAAGTCATGTCTAAGACGGCACTAGAACTCATAGCCAGCTGGTGAGAGGCCCAAAGTCACCCAGCAGGACTAGAATTCACAGTTTCCTGGAGATTGGCCCTAAATCACCCAGCTGGCTTTCATGCCTAAGGCAGGACTAGAATTCACAATTTCCTGATGACTGACCCAAAATCACCCAGCTGGCTTTCATGCCTAAGGCGGGATAGAACTCACAGTCTCTGGGTGATTGGCCCTAAGTCACCCAGCCAGCTTTTGTGCCTAAGGCAGGACTAGAATTCACAATTTCCTGGTGACTGACCCAAAATCACCCAGCTGGCTTTCATGCCTAAGGCAGGACTAGAACTCACAGTCTCCGGGTGATTGGCCCGAAGGTCAACTTTGTGCAAATACAGGAAGAGAAGAAAGCAGTTGTTTGTCTTCTCTCCCTAAGGGAACATCATGATGGAAAAGGAAAACCCCGCCAGATGGTGATGAAAGATTCTGACTATAGGGATTATTCATGCCAGAGATCTCATCTGGGAATTTCAGACCTGTTTACCCATAGAAGAGGAGGGAAATGAAGACAAATGGGGTGGGGGTCTACAAACCATCCTCCACTTTCACATTTGGTATACACATATTTTTCCCATGGGAATTGCCACCAGCAACTGGCTAAGCAGGTCTTCCAGTTGAATGGAGAAACAGCTAATGGCTCCCACAAAGAAGAGGGAGTCAAGCTATTCTGCAAAGCACCTGAAAGGCAGGACAAGAAGCAACAGGTGGAAACTAATCAAGGAGAGAAACTAAGGAGAAATTTCCTGACAGTGAGAACAATTAACCAGTGGAACAACCTGCCTCCAGAAGCTGTGAATGCCCCAACACTGGAAGTTTTTAAGAAGAGATTGGACAGCCATTTGTCTGAAATGGTGTAGGGTTTCCTGCCTGAGCAGGGGGTTGGACTCGATGACCTCCAAGGTCCCTTCCAACATCATCATCATCATTATTATTATTATTATTATTATTATTATTATTATTATTATTATTATTATTATTATTATTATAACATCAGCCTTCCCCAAGCAGAAACTGGAGGCAGGTTGTTCCACTGGTTAACTGTTCTAACTGTCAGGAAGTTTCTCCTTAGTTCTAGGTTGCTTCTCTCCTTGATTAGTTTCCATCCGTTGCTTCTTGTTCTGCCTTCAGGCGATGATCACATGACTCCGTCATATATATGAACCGGTTGTCAAGCTCACTCTGATCACATGACCACTTTCTAAGGGTTCTAAGTGTGAACATCTGTCATAAGTCACTTTTTTCAGTGCCGTTGCAACTTTGAACAGTCACTAAACGAATGGTTTTAAGAGGAGGACTGCCTGCATAGGCATACAGCACAAACCTCAAAGACGTCATGTGGATTGAGACGTCTGCCTAAAAATAATGAGAACGATGCGTCATTCATTTTGTGACATCATTTGCAAGAGGGCGCTTCGGGTGTGTGATGTTACCCTCCCTCCCTGGGCGAGACCCTCGGGGGTGGGGGTGTCTCCCTTTATTGGAGGAGTTCGGACAGCCATCTGCCAGGGATGTGCCAATTCCTCTGTTAAAATCTTGGAATTATATGCCTTTTGCATTAGAAGCTTGTCAGATGCTATATTTTTTTCTATCCTGCTCTATGGAGCAGAGAGTTGGTCTCTGACAGAAGGCCACCTGAAGAGACTAGAAGCATTTGAAATGTGGATTTACAGACGGCTGTTTACGTATAAGCTGGGTTGACCAGATCAGAAATGAGGAGGTGATAAGCCGCCTGGGAAAGCCAAGGTAAATCATCAAAACAATTAAAAAACAAAAATTAGAATATTTCGAACATGTGATGCGATACCCAGAAAAATACGGCATACTCCATTTTTTTATATACATATATATATACAACAAATATTGATATATTTATAAAATTTGTATGTATTTTAATGTTATTTTAGAGTCACAGTAAGTTTATACTAGTGTGTAGTAATAATGAGTAGCTTTGGATAGAATTGGATTATTGTTTGTTTATTTTCTGGATCAGCTCTGGGAAGTCCTGTGGGGAGGAGGGGGGAAAGAGAATAGATAGGTATATGAATTGATGTATTGTAGATTTATACGTGATTTTTTAAGGAGGTGTCCGGTGGGTACCCCAACTGCACCAGACGGGATGGTTGAGAGAGGAAGGGACGTAGGTAGAGAGGGAGGAAGGAGGAGAGGTTGTAGGTTAGGGGGGAGGAAGGCGTGGAAAGTGAAAGAGGGGAGTGCAGGGGGGGGACACCGGACACTTCCGTGAATGTATTGAGGTTTTTTTTTTGGTTGATATTGTGATTAAATGCACCATATTTATGTTATTGTTTTTAATTGAAAAATTAATTAAAAAATTTTTTTTTAAATGCTCTTCCACAACAACATAAAAAAATCTTCCCAAATCAAAAAAAAAAAAAAAGAAAGAAATGAGGAGGTGATAAGCCGCCTGGGAAAGCCAAGGGAAATCATCAAAACAATTAAAAAATGAAAATTAGAATATTTCGGACACGTGATGCGACACCCAGAAAAACACGGCATACTCCATTTAATCCTCCAGGGAAAGATTGAAGGCAAACGAGGTCCAGGCAGAAGAAGAACATCGTGGCTTCAAAATCGAAGGGACTGGTTTGGACAAAACTCAGCAGCACTTTTTCATGCGGCTGCTGATAAAAACAGGATCGCCAACATGATCGCCAACGTCCGATAATGGATATGGCACAAGAAGAAGAAGAAGATTAGAGGCGGGAGGAGAGATGTTTTCCTTTTACACAAACGGCAACAGAATGTAATAAAATGGTGTTTGGCTAGTCAAACCACCACAAAGCTGCACTTCAGCCCCAGGAACAAAGGAGAAATTCAGAACTGTTGAAAGCCACAATTAATTACGCTGGTTCCTCAGCCAATTTATTAAATTCGAGGGAAAATAAAACGTCTTTGCAAACCTCCAACGTACTGCAGATCCAGTAGCACCTGCTTCTGTTTGATAATATTTGCTCCCCTCTCGCTTTGTCTCTCTCGGCAGTTTAACCTTGCAACATTCTCAAGGGCTACAGGTAGTCCTCGGCTTACGACTACAATTCAGTCCAAAATTTCCATTGCTAAGCAGGTTAATAACACGGTTGTTAAGTGAATCTGGCTTCCCGATTGACTTTGCATGTCAGAAGGTTGCAAAAGGGGATCACGTGACCCTGGGACGCCGCAACCGTCATAAATATGAGTCTGAGTTTTGATCGCGTGACTACGGAGATGCTGCAATGGTTGGGTGAAAAATGGACATAAATCATTGTTTTCAGTGCCATTATAACTTCCAATGGTCACTAAATGAATAGTTGTAACTCGGGGACTACCTGTACCAGTTGTTGCCTAGCAACTATTCAGATAAGGGTAGGGGGAGCTTAGAGCTGCATAACAGGCTATAAAAAGAGATAGTGGGAAATTCGTACTTTCAAACTTGCAAGATTCTGTTAATGTAGCCTTGCAATAAAGTACAGGTGGTCCTCGACTTACAACAGTTCACTTAGTGGCCATTCAAAGTTATAACAGCACTGAAGAAAGGGATTTATGACCGTTTTCACACTTACGACCATTGCAGCATCCCCACGGTCATGTGATTTATATTCAGATGTGTGACAACTGACACACATTTATGACAGTTGCAATGTCCAGGGGTCCTGCAATCCCCTTTAATGAAGAGAAGGATGAGGGGGGGGACATGATAGCAGTCTTCCAGTATCTCAGGGGCTGCCCCAAAGAAGAGGGAGTCAAGCTATTTTCCAAAGCGCCTGAAGGCAGGACAAGAAGCAACGGATGGAAACTAGTCAAGGAGAGAAGCAACCTAGAACTAAGGAGAAACTTCCTGACAGTTAGAACAATTAACCATTGGAACAACCTGCCTCCAGAAGTGGTGAATGCTCCAACACTGGAAGTTTTTAAGAAGAGACTGGACAGCCATTTGTCGGAAATGGTATAGGGTTTCCTGCCTGAGCAGGGGGTTGGACTGAATGACCTCCAAGGTCCCTTCCAACTTTATTATTATTATTATTATTATTATTATTATTATTATTATTATTATTATTATTATTATTATTATTATTATTATTATTATTATTATTATTATTAACCTTCTGACAAGCAGCGTCAATGGGGAAACCAGATTCACTTAACAACCATGATACTCATTTAACAACTGCAGTGATTCAGTTAACCAATGGGGCAAAGTTCACTTAATAAATTTCTCACTTAGCAACGTAAATTTTGGGATCAATCGTGGTTGTGGAATCAGCTTATCTGGTCATGTTTCCCGTCTGATCCAATTAGGAAGGCTGACACAGCCTGAGATATGGGATTCATGTTTTGATGGGAACATGCCTGGACACCCCCTTACTAAAATCATGTTCTCCCAAAGGTGCTTTTTTCAAAGGGCAACTGGACTTTCTTATTTTTCTTTGAAGACGTTTCGCTTCTCATCCAAGAAGCTTCTTCAGCTCTGACAGGGTGGTGGGGAATGGAAGGACTTATACTCCTTGCAGACAGCTGGTCATTTGCGTGGTATATGCAGTACAGTGCAGTGAGCCATGTGCAGATCTGTATATTGGGGCAGACATGTCAAACACAAGGCCCGGGGGCCGGATGCGGCCCGTGAAGTGGTTTCATGTGGCCCACGAAGCCATCCTGGAAACAGTGAGGGAACGGCCCCCGCTGCCTTGGCCCTGGCCCAAGCCGGCCGGGAGCCAATGTACAATTTTGTGGTGGCCATCTATGCTGAAACGCATTCAGTCTTAGTTCCACAAGGCCGTCTGGAAACAGCGAGGAACCGGCCCCTGCCGCGTCAGCCCCGTCCCCTGGGTGCATGCCGGGGAGGTGTTCCCCTTTGTGAGGAATGAAGAAATGGACCATGCCTTGGCGCTTGCCCCGGTCCCACCCCCTTCGGCCAGAGACCCTCAGATCTGTCCCACTCCGGCCCAGTCCCCCACAGGCACCCTTGATGCGAACGATGTAGAGCTGGCCACACCCACCCAGTAGGCCACACCCACTCCATCCACGCCCACCCAGTAGGCCGCACCCACCCTGACCACACCCACCCAGCCCCCCCCCCGAGGGCAACCGCAATGCTGATGCAGCCCTCAATGAAATTGAGCTTGACACCCCTGCATTGGGGAAACAAAACAACCACTTCATGAACTCATGGCGCAACATAGGAGAACAAACCCATCAGGACAAGAGTCAGCAGTCCATCTGCATTTGAAAGACAAAGGCCACTCTTTGGAAGAGAGCAAAGTCCACGTTTTGGACAGAGAAGACCGCTGGTTTGAAAGAGGGGTCAAAGAGGCCATCTAGGTCAAAACTGAACAGCCCTCTCTCAACAGAGGGGGAGGGATAGGACATCATCTATCTCCAGTCTACAACACAGTCCTTTTAGCAGTTCCAAGAAGGCCCCACTCCCATTTGCACCACTCAGGTAACCCTGAGGGCACAGATAAACCTCCAAGTGGCCTCAATGACTCTCTAAAAGGATGCAAATGACCAGCTGTCTGCAAGGAGTATAAATCCTTCCATTCCCCACCATCCAGTCAGAAGGATGAGGATCGAAACGTCTTCAAAGAAAAAACAAAGGAAGTCCAGTTGCTTCCTGAAAAAAGCACCTTTGGGGTAACTATGACTTGGATGACCGAGAATCTCCATAAATAAAATCATGTTCCCGACCTGAGCCGTTTCCAGATATGCAGAGTACCTGTTTAGCAAAAACAGGAGACCAGATGGAGAAATTTAAAGACCTGTAACCGCTGGTAGAAAAAGAGCGGGTTGCACTGAAGTCTGCTAGGAAAAAAAAAAAATCAGTGTCTACCAAAGGAAGCAAAACTGTCTGGAAGAGCAAGTCTCCACCCACATGGTTATGGCTGGATAGAAACAAAATAAAAAAATAAGCTGAATGCTCTGGGAATCGGGCACTCACAAAACAAGATATCTCAGGGGCAGCCACAAAGAAGAGGGAGTCAAGCTATTCTCCAAAGCGCCTGAAGGCAGGACAAGAAGTAACGGATGGAAACTAACCAAGGAGAGAAGCAACCCAGAACTAAGGAGAAACTTCCTGACAGTTAGAACAATTAACCAATGGAACAACCTGCCTCCAGAAGCGGTGAATGCTCCAACACTGGAAATAATAATAATAATAATAATAATAATAATAATAATAATAATAATAATAATAATAATAATAATAATAATAATAATAANCTACACCATTTCAGACAAATGGCTGTCCAGTCTCTTCTTAAAAACTTCCAGTGTTGGAGCATTCACCGCTTCTGGAGGCAGGTTGTTCCACTGGCTAATTGTTCTCACTGTCAGGAAGTTTCTCCTTAGTTCTAGGTTGCTTCTCTCCTTGATGAGTTTCCATCTGTTGCTTCTTGTCCTGCCTTCAGGTGCTTTGGAGAATAGCTTGACTCCCTCTTCTTTGTGGCAGCCCCTGAGATATTGGAAGGCTGCTATCATGTCCCCCCTCATCCTTCTCTTCATTAAACTAGACATACCCAGTTCCAGCAGCCGTTCCTTATATGTTTTAGCCTCCAGTCCCCTGATCATCTTTGTTGCTCTTCTCTGTACTCTTTCTAGAGATTGGATGGCCATTTGTCTGAAATGGTATAGGGTTTCCTGCCTGAGCAGGGGGTTGGACTAGATGACCTCCAAGGTCCCTTCCAACTTTATTATTATTATTATTATTATTATTATTATTATTATTATTATTATTATTATTATTATTATTATTATTATTATTATTATTATTATTATATCGAGAATGAACAGATACTGAGAAACACGGTTTGATAAAAATGGGGAAACCAAGCCCCCCCCAAAATACAACGAGTTCTCGACTTACAACAGTTTGTTTAGTGACCCATCCAAAGTTACAACGGCACTGGAAAAAGTGGCTTATGCCCATTTATCACACTTACGACCGCTGCAGCATTCCCATGGTCACGTGATTGAAATTCAGACGCTTGGCAACTGGCTCGTATTTGTGACGGTTGCCAAGTGCCCGATCATGGGATCCTGTTATGCAACCTTCTGACAAGCAAAGTCAATGGGGAAGCCAGATTCACTTAACAACCGTGTTACTAAGTGAACTGCAGTGATTCACTTAACCACTGTGACATGAGAGGTCATATAATGGGGCAAAACTCACTTAACAACCGTCTGGCTTACCACTGGAAATTTGGGGCTTAATTGTGGTCATTTTGATTAACTTTTCTCTCTCTCTCTCTCTCTCACACACACACACACACACACACACACACACACACACACACACACACACACTTTCTCCACCCATCTATGTATTTCCTACCTTTATTATTTTTCCAAATAACCCAAAATGCAACACATCCTTTTTCTCTTATTTTCTCTTATTTTCCCCACAACAACAATCTTGTGAGGTGGGATGAACTGAGAGAGGACTGGCCCAAAGTCACCCAGCCAGCTTTCATGGCTAAGGCGGAACTAGAACTCAAAAGTCTCCTGGTGATTGGCCCAAAGTCACCCAACCGGCTTTCATGGCTAAGGCGGGACTAGAACTCAAAAGTCTCCTGGTGATTGGCCCAAAGTCACCCAGCCGGCTTTCATGGCTAAGGCGGAACTAGAACTCAAAAGTCTCCTGGTGATTGGCCAAAGTCACCCAACCGGCTTTCATGGCTAAGGCGGGACTAGAACTCACAGTCTCCTGGTGATTGGCCCAAAGTCACCCAGCTGGCTTTCGTGGCTAAGGCAGAACTAGAACTCACAGTCTCCTGGTGATTGGCCCAAAGTCACCCAGC
>NW_015396154.1:0-1624 GCF_001527695.2 Protobothrops mucrosquamatus
TAAGATAAAAAAATAATACCTCACATTTCTCTGAGGGCTAATCTCTGGTCATTGCAATAGAGACTTAATTTGTTCAAATCAGTGGGGTTTCAGCATATCTCTCTAGTTTGTGTAACACAGATGCTGATAGAAGCATGTGAGAGAAATTGTGTTGAGAGAGAAAACAAATGGCTGATCCCTCCCAATCTCTACATATTCAAAGGAAGGTCTCTGAACAGAATGAGGGGAATTACAATCTCAAGCCATATCTGTAATTGAACATCTTTCTCTCTGCAGAGGTTTTGATCACATAGATAAAATATCTGTGTGTGTAATGCTTGGTTTATATAGTCCAGCTCTTCCATCCATGCATGTATTATTATCCAGACATGCTTTAGAATTTGATTGTCCAAATTACACTTAAAGCAAGTAGATGACACACAAACATTAGGGTATCTTGTTGCCAGTTTTTACTCAAAAGGAAGCACTTCAAAGAAAATCTTTTGGCACATAGCTAAGGCATGGGAAATGTAAACATTTGCTTATTTTTATTTTGTTGATTGTTCATGTGTTTTATTTGTAAGTAAGGCTGTCTGTCCTGGGCATCCAAAGTTCTCTCTTCCCTTGGGTGCCTTTTTTCCATTTGCCTCTTCATTCTTTCTCCAAACATTTGGGTGTTACATAGTATGAAACACAAAACCTGGTGCCTTTCTGGAGTTTGCATTAAATCTGATAGAATATAATCTTAGATTTATGTTTATCTTGTAAATCACAGTTATAGTTTTGGCAGCAGGAAGCCAGGATGAGGTGGGGGGGGGGGGAGAAACCAGAAGTTCTTCCCTTTCCTTGTTTCATCTCAGCTCCTTCCTTTCTCTGCCAACAATCACAATTGTCTCTTCAAAGGAGGAACATGCCGTGAAGCAGAGTGCTTTTGTGCTGTGTTGATTGATTCCTGCTCAGTTATGGTCTCTCAACTCTTTGTCTTAAAACCACTGATGCTGCCTTTCTGAAATGGCTTCTCTTTTTGGCAGGACCAATAGCCACCTGAATTCAGATGTGCAAGTTGAAATCCCCAGCATAAGGACTTCAATTATAGCAAAGGCCTTCTCAAAATTAATTGGCTCCATAAGATATCCAATATGGAGAGAAGCATAACTAGGCCCACATAGGTGGAAATTGATGCTCTGGTTGGGCTCTTTCAAGAAGCCACTTTATGTCCTTTATTGTGTTCTTTGTATTCCCCCCCCCTTAATCCCCTATGCATATCCTGATCACCCATTAAGGGTGATTGCCCTTCACCATTGATCGCCCATTAAGGGTGATTGCCCTTCACCATTGATCGCCCATTAAGGGTGATTGCCCTTCTCCATCTGCATACAGTTTCATGCTCGTTGCTGGTTGGCTAACTAGCAACAGGGTCTTGCCAGCCAATGGAATTGTGTGATCACAAGCCAGGGGAATCCCATAAAAGAGGGCTCCCCTGGCCCAGAGAGCCAGTCCGGATTTACTTTATGCCTTGCCAATAAACCAAGAGCTGACTGTCACTCGACTCGTGTCTTACTGCCTGCGCGATCTAACACTGGCGACGAAGGTGGGATCCCAGTAAGACTGCACGACAAGGGCAACCTCGTGGCAAGCAATCTAC
>NW_015396154.1:4068-8672 GCF_001527695.2 Protobothrops mucrosquamatus
CCTTAATCCCCTATGCATATCCTGATCACCCATTAAGGGTGATTGCCCTTCACCATTGATCGCCCATTAAGGATGATTGCCCTTCACCATTGATCGCCCATTAAGGGTGATTGCCCTTCTCCATCTGCATACAGTTTCATGCCCGTTGCTGGTTGGCTAACTAGCAACAGGGTCTTGCCAGCCAATGGAATTGTGTGATCACAAGCCAGGGGAATCCCATAAAAGAGGGCTCCCCTGGCCCAGAGAGCCAGTCCGGATTTACTTTATGCCTTGCCAATAAACCAAGAGCTGACTGTCACTCGACTCGTGTCTTACTGCCTGCGCGATCTAACATCCTTCATGGGACAAAGAGAGGGAGTGGAGAAAGAAGGTATTGAAGCATCTAATGGCTTTTCCATGGTTAATTAATGCTAAGGTTATAGAGCTATCTAGTCAGTGGTCCCCAAACTCTTCAACTTATCAACCCCTTCACAAAGTTTCACATTGTCCATCAACCGTCAACCATTTATTATATGAAAAACAATTTAATCAATTGTATTTTAACTAATAACAATACAAACAAGAGCAATGACAAATTCTTGGATAATGATTTTAAATTAGATCTCTTACTGGTTATCACTAGTTACCACTGGTTTGAAGGAGTATTAATTTTATATTATTTTCGGTTCAGGAGGCAGGCCAGAAAGGTTGAAAGATTCCATTCTAGCAACTCAAGAT
Source organism: Protobothrops mucrosquamatus (assembly GCF_001527695.2). Classification (NCBI taxonomy): domain Eukaryota; kingdom Metazoa; phylum Chordata; class Lepidosauria; order Squamata; family Viperidae; genus Protobothrops; species Protobothrops mucrosquamatus. The sequence goes on from NW_015396154.1 coordinate 4,786, forward strand.
GCAGCAAGGATGTTTTTCCAAATATACATTTTATTTGCTCTGATCATATGAACATCAGTGTGTTAATTAACATCACTGAAGTTAATTAATATTCAGGATTTAAACTACAACTCCCGTTACATCTGTCCATGATCACCAATAGGGATGCTAAGAATTGCAGGAGTACAGGAGTACAAAATGATTGTGATTAATTTCTCCAAAAGAGCTGCACTCTCCAATTTTGTTTTTCCCTGGTCCCCACTTCCTTTTCTGTTTCTAACTTTTCTATTTGTTCTTTGTATTTTATATTCTTTTAAAATATTAATAAAATTTTGTGGGGGGGGGAAAGGAGCAAGTAGGTAGCCCGCACCCAAATTTCACAGCTATAGTGTATTGAACTTTGTACCCATTTAGACAACCATCTCCAGTAAGGATATTTCTAGCTTGTTTCTCAAACTGATGATAAACCTATGCTGCACCGGATTGCAAGCGGTTCAAGCTTGAACCATACATAAAACACAACACTTCCTCTAGAAAGCTTGGTTTCAGTGAACAAGCCAATATTCTAAATAGAGGGAATTGTGTTCATATACAAAACAAATACTGTAGAGGGAGAGAGAGAGAAAGAGACACGCACACACGCAGAGAGAGATATTAATATACCATTCAGTCATGTGAATTTCCTCCAAAGTCTAAAGGGATACATCCCAGACTCAGGTTTTCCACCTCCCTGAGAATAAGATCTTTGTCTTATGTTGTTGCGTGGAAAGCCTAAGATTATGTTAACTTTAAAATAAATCTGTAACATGCACAGGAGCATCAGATGTTATTTTAAGCCTTTAAAACAAGAGAGATTGGAAATAAATAGGATGGTTTCCCATGAAAATATTGCCTGGGTATCTCTTTAGCGCACGAACTCTCTAAATTGTCTGATGTACTTCCTGCTGGCAGAAAGGAGGAAATGCTGGGCCAATAGCATGTTCTATATTCAGCAATGTGACAACAATTAAGTGGAATTAAATACTGTTCTCAAAGCTTTGAGTTATTTATTTTTGCAATACTATAATTATGTGTTATTCTGTATGTATGTAGCTTATGAGTTAGAAACAACGGCCCAGATGAGATTTCATTTTGTAGTCTATGGCTTGATTAAGCATCTGAAGTTACTTGTTCCATAGTCACTGCTATTATTTCCTTATTTTGTGTGAATAAAGGAAATTATCTGTTTATCCAACCAGCTGATAACATCTTCCTGGTTTTGGCTAATCTCAAAACAGTTATCCAGGATCAGACATGATCCCACCCAGGGACCCAGGGTTCTTGGCTAGATCAGGAATTCAAAGCAACATCCTGGAAGAAAATAGCAGCAAAGGACTTCAAAGACATATTCATGAAGTAAATAACACTACAGCTTGATTCAAAAGATAATGTTAAAATTAGTATTATTTGCATGTATTGATCTGCTTGGCTTTAATTTTCAAAATATGTAATCTAGAGTCTCCTTCCTAGCCAACAGCGTTCTTAATTTCATTGGGAAAACTTTTGAGATGCTCAAGATCTGTTGCCTTGGAAAGATTCATCACTTGCCAAATGCTGAATGAAAGAATAACAGCTGTCTCTTTTTTTGCTGCAGGGCTACAAAATATGCAAATGGACAACCAGTGTGTGTATGTGTGTGTGTGTGCATGCGTGCGCACGGGCACACACCCTTGAGTCAGTGTTGACATTGACTCCTGACAATTGATTAATTACTTTCTTGGCAAGGTTTTTCAGAAGTGGTTTGTGAGTGCCTGTTTCTTAGGGAGCGATAGGCCGAAGGTCACCTAGCTGCTAGGTGCCTAAGATGGGACTAGCCCAGTGCCTTAACCCATATACCAACCTGGCTCTTTTAAAGACCAGCTTCTTCGTTTTGGGACACCTAATGTACAAACAATATGGCCACCTTGCTTCTAAGAGGCAAGGGAGCCAAGGGCAGCAGCCCCATTATTGCCCTTAGCCTGATTAACTTCTCTCCTCCATTTTTTGGCAGAAGCCTTTTCTCAAACCTTTTATAAATGTGGAAGAGGCTGCAAGGGCACGAAGTACAATTCAAATTCCATCTCCATGTCCAAAGTGTCCAGAAGGATGCAGTGTCCAGTTCATGCTGCAAAGTTCCGCGTGGAAGCAATGCAAAGCCCCCTTGCAGAAACCTCCTAACTGTCTTGGACTACAGCTACAAGATACAGGGACTGCTTCCATAGTTATCTGATGCTGGACATAAAAGATGGTGGAATAAATAGTCCCTTGATCTGATCTAGGTGGCTTTTTTGAGGTGCCATCTGATGTTCCCCAGTGAAACCAGACATATTGAAATTCCAGGAAGAAGTCTTCTGTGATTATTTCCTATCCATTGCAATTCTCTGCAATGATGCTTCTTTTAGCTTCCCTGTCATTTTGGCCAATGACATCCATTCAATATTCCTTCAGCTGCAACCTTCCAAACATTTGGTATGCACCTTGTCTCTGAAAGACATACACATTCCTCTAGATACTCCAGAAGAAATGCCAAGCAATTATATTGCGTGAACCAGAGAATAGAAGTCCTATACTCAGAATTATATCCCTATATAAACAGTAATTATCTGACTGGTTTATATACCGGTATGTAATGTTTGGAATGCCTAAGCATTGTTTAAAAAAAATTCATTGTTTTTGGTTTGTTGTTTTTAATGTTGTTCTTTTGGAAAGTTGATTATGTTGTCTAAAATAGATGATTTATTGATCCTTGACAAGAATTCCCTCCCTTCTTACTTTTCAGAGAAGAAACAAGGCCAGGATGTTACACCACCCTCAGGAGAATCTAGATTTTCAGTCAAAATCTTTGAAATCCTAAAGGGGCTACAAATGAATGCTAGCAGTGGACAAATTCAGAGGAAAAGTGGGAAGTGCTGCTTTGGCTGTGAATTGTTTATGGTAATTTCTGACTGGTAGTGTGATACATTCTTGATTTCATCCTACACAGAATTAGCTGAGTTCAGAGTCCAGAAGCTCAAAATGGAGTTTGACAGAGAAATGCACAGGCAACAAATAGTTATTGAGATGAGAGATCCTCTAAGGAAATATTTTCTCCCTCCCTGAAAGCTACCATTTGGCACTGGAAATATTCTCACATGGATATTTAGTATAATATCTCCCGAGCAAGCCAGTACTGTAACATATTCCATCCAAAACCTCTAATATACAGAATGCTATTCATTTTTGTTTCTCTTAGAAATGAATTAGTTATACAATTATACTGAATTTTCCCTCACATAAAAGTTTAATCTCGGTGAAGGTCTCAGTGTAGCTTGAATTTCTTGCATACAACCCACCACATCAGGGAACAGGATCATTGAGATTTGTTTTGTATTTCAGTCTTGACAACTCAGGATGTATGAAATCCCTTTGAGAGGTTTTTCTAATCTTGCTCTGTTAAATCACCGTCTATGAAACCCCAGTCAAAGGTCATAGCTGAGGCAACGAAGATATACTGCAATTCTATAAAGTGCAGGAAGGCACAGGCAACACACATATGCAATAACTGTAATACTTTCACTAGGGCTGAAATGTGCCTATGAAGGGTATGGTCAGAAACACTCGTCTGACTCCAGTTCCAAACTTTTGTCCTTCCTCTGATTCTGCTTCTTGTAAAACAAGGTTTGAAGCAACACATTGCTCCTGGTTAAAATGAAATATAGTTACCAACACTCAGCTCAAAATTTATCAGTTATTTCTTAAGAAAATGCCTGCCCTTTTGACTAAAAATCAATTCCTGCAAAGCAGATTAAAATCAGTCCATCAGTGTTTCATACAAAACAAAAATTGTCTTGCTTAGCAACGAAAATTCTGGTTCCAATTGTCGTCATAAGTCATGGTAAGTCAGGGGTCTT
>NW_015396155.1:0-1558 GCF_001527695.2 Protobothrops mucrosquamatus
CAGTGTTGGAGCATTCACCGCTTCTGGAGGCAGGTTGTTCCACTGGTTAATTGTTCTCACTGTCAGGAAGTTTCTCCTTAGTTCTAGGTTGCTTCTCTCCTTGATTAGTTTCCATCCGTTGCTTCTTGTCCTGCCTTCAGGCGCTTTGGAAAATAGCTTGACTCCCTCTTCTTTGTGGCAGCCCCTGAGATATTGGAAGACTGCTATCATGTCCCCCCTCATCCTTCTCTTCATTAAACTAGACATACCCAATTCCATCAACCTTTCCTTATATGCTTTAGCTTCCAGTCCCCTAATCATCTTTGTTGCTCTTCTCTGTACTCTTTCTAGAGTCTCAGCATCTTTTTTACATCGTGGTGACCAAAACTGGATGCAGTATTCCAAGTGTGGCCTTACCAAGGCATTGTAAAGTGGTATTAATACTTCATGTGATCTTCATTCTATCCCTCTGTCCCTTCCTTGTGGCAGCCTCTCAAATACTGGAATACTGCTATCATGTCCCCCCTAGTCCTTCTTTTCTCTAGACTGGCCATTCCCAAATTCTGCAACCCTTCTTCATATGTTTTAGTCTCCAGGCCTTTAATCATTTTAGTTGCACTTCTTTGCACTTTTGCCAAAATCTCAATATCTTTTTTGTAACGTGGTGACCAAAACTGGATGCAGTATTCCAGGTGTGGCCTTACTAAGGCTTTATAAAGCGATAGTAATACTTCATGTGATTTGATGAAATCAGTCCCTGATAGCCATAAGGATAATAATTTTCAACACAGAGAGTCTGTTTAACTATTGTTCCTAATAACCATTGCTGATAATTTTATGAATGTAAGTACAGGCAGGCAGACAGGAAGAAATAACACATAGCATGCTAGCAATAGCATACTGTAGTTTTAAATTGCTATTATATTATATAGCTTATAGACCCATTCATATGCACTAAAACATCCAGATTAAAGGGTGAAACCTCAACCCCATTTCAAAGGAATGAAATATATATATATAAAAACAGCCAAGGAATCTTAGCTCCAAAAGAATACCTTTCAATGCATTTCCAACCAGTGAGTTTCAATCAAGATGAATGTCTTTAAAAGATTTGCTTCTCTAGCAATTAAGATTCGAGCAAATTCATAACCAGAATCCCTGAGCCATGTTGAACTTTTTAAAAACGTTGCTATGTTGTCTTGCCTTGCCAGATTTTTTATTATTATTATTATTATTATTATTATTATTATTATTATTATTATTATTATTATTATTATTATTATTATTATTATTATTATTGTTGTTGTTGTTGTTGTTGTTGTTGTTGTTGTTGTTGTTGTTATTATTATTATTATTATGGATCATCGCACAGTCAGCCAGATGTTCAGACTGGATTTGGCATTTTGTCTACCTATCGAGTCCTTTCCCAGGACCTGGGATAGGCAGATGTGGATGTTTGATGGTATTACAGATATCGTCGCAGGATGGAAGCAGTTCCTAGTAAGGCCGCCTTTTGCAATTGACTAATGGCGAATTTGTCAATGCCAATGGTGTTCAAGTGGTGCTCCAGTTGTTTTGG
>NW_015396155.1:5033-8670 GCF_001527695.2 Protobothrops mucrosquamatus
GATAGATAGATAGGTAGGTAGGTAGGTAGGTAGGTAGGTAGGTAGGTAGGTAGGTAGGTAGGTAGGTAGGTAGGTAGGTAGACAGACAGACAGACAGACAGACAGACAGACAGACAGACAGACAGACAGACAGACAGACAGATAGATAGATAGATAGATAGATAGATAGATAGATAGATAGATAGATAGATAGATAGATAGATAGATAGGTATAGAGATATAGATAAATATAGAGATAGATAGATAGATAGATAGATAGATAGATAGATAGATAGATAGATAGATAGATAGATAGATAGATAGATAGATAGATAGATAGATAGATAGATAGATAGAGATAGATAGATAAATATATAGTGAGAGATAGACAGGCAGATATATAGATATAGATATATAGATAGAGATAGATAGATATAGATATATAGAGATGAGAGATAGAGATAGAGATAGAGATAGAGATAGAGATAGAGATAGATAGATAGATAGATAGATAGATAGATAGATAGATAGATAGAGAGATAGAGAGATAGAGAGATAGAGATAGAGATAGAGATAGAGATAGAGATAGAGATAGATAGATAAATATATAGAGAGACAGACAGACAGACAGATATAGAGATATAGAGATATAGAGATATAGATAGATAGATAGATAGATAGATAGATAGATAGATAGATAGATAGATAGATAGATAGATAGATAGATAGATAGATAGATAGATAGAGATAGAGATAGAGATAGATAGAGATAGATAGATAGATAGATAGAGAGAGAGAGAGAGAGAGAGAGAGAGAGAGAGAGAGAGAGAGAGAGAGAGAGATATGATAGATGATGGATAGATATAGATGCATACAGAAACACACACCATGCAAAAACAGACAGCTATTTTTAAGGAAATGAAATCTACTGCAGAGTCACAAGCTTTTTATCCTGTACCCGACCTTGACCTTTAGATGCATAGCAAAATAATTACCTGTGTAGCTCAGAGAAGAGTTAATATAATCAGACAAAGGTTGTGCTGTCCTGCTTGAATTAAAACCCAGCTTATATTAATCACTGTCTCTGTCCTTTCAGCTTTCTATCATGGGACAAGGACAAAAGGGAGGGGAGGAAACCACCCAGAAATAAAGGAATAAAGACAGCCAGTCTAACGAAAAGAAGGACTAGGGGAGACATGATAGCACTGTTCCAATATTTGCAGGGTGCTGCCTCAAAGAAGGGGGGGGGTCAACCTATTTTCCAAAGCACCAACTAATCAAGGGGAGAAGCGACCTGGAATTAAGGAGAAACTTCCTAAGAGTGAGGACAATTAACCAGTGGAACAGCTTGCCTCCAGAAGTTGTAGGTGCTTCATCACTGGAGGTTTTTAAGAAGAGACTGAAATGGTACAGTGTTTCCTGCTTGAGCCAGGGGGTTGGACTAGAAGACCTCCAAGGTCCCTTCCAGCTCTATTCTATTCTATTCTATTCTATTCTATTCTATTCTATTCTATTCTATTCTATTCTATTCTATTCTACTCTACTCTACTCTACTCTACTCTACTCTATTTATTCTATTCTACTCTAGTCTATTCTAGTCTATTCTACTCTACTCTATTCTATTCCCATCCTCTATTCTATTCTATTCTATTCTATTCTATTCTATTCTATTCTACTCTACTCTACTCTACTCTACTCTACTCTATTTATTCTATTCTACTCTAGTCTATTCTAGTCTATTCTACTCTACTCTATTCTATTCCCATCCTCTATTCTATTCTATTCTATTCTATTCTATTCTATTCTATTCTATTCTATTCTATTCTATTTTCTATTCCTATCCTCTATTCTATTCTATTCTATTCTATTCTATTCTATTCTATTCTATTCTATTCTATTCTATTCTATTCTATTCTATTTTCTATTCCCATCCTCTATTCTATTCTATTCTATTCTATTCTATTCTATTCTATTCTATTCTATTCTATTCTATTCTATCTGAGAAGCTTCATTTTTTTTAAACTGTATATGTCCACTACAGTAACTCACTGGAATCATAGTTTTACATAAAAATCACCGCAGGTTGAAAGATATGGACCCACAGGCAATATTCAGTCCCCACTCATTCAAAGCTTCAATAAATATAGAATATTTGATAATTGATCCTACAATCTAATTTATAGCCAGGAGATAGCAGAATGCCATTCCATGTCGAAATTACGGATGATATTTTTGGCTTTCTGAATTATTGATCTATTTGTTTTAATATATATGTAATTAACCAGAGACTAGCTGTATTTAACCAAAGGTGATTCTTTCATTATTTATGACTAGAATACAAAAGAACAGAACAGAATAACAGAGCTGGAAGGGACCTTAGGGATCTTCTAGTCCAACACCCTACTCAAGCAGGAAACCATTTCAGACAAATGGTTGTCCAATTTCTTCTTGAAAACTTCCAGGAATGAAGAAACCACAAATTTTGGAGGCAAGCCGTTCCACTGATTAATTGTTCTTACAATCAGGAAATTTCTCCGTAGTTCTAGGTTGGTTCTCTCCTTGATCAATTGCCATCCATTGCTTATTGTACCACCTTTAGGTGCTTTTAAGAATAAGTTGACCTCTCTTCTCTGCGGCAGATTGTAGATATTGGAACACCGTTGTCATATCCTTTGATTTATTAAACTAGGCATACTCAGTTCTTGTATCGTTCTTCCTAATCATTTTTGCTGCTTTTTTCCCACGCAATGTCCAGAGAGTTGAGACTCAACATCTTTTAATAGCTGAATCACATTTCAGAAACCTTATCACAGACCATATACAATAAAAAAACCTCCCCTTGCTTCCTCTCTACATCATATCTAGCTCACCTCTTTGATTCCTCAGCCCCCCACAGCTCCTTTTTTTATCCAATCACTCTGTCTACGTACAGGTATCAATCATAGACTTTCTTACAAAGAAAACATGCACAGTTATAAAGGCAGAACGGGGTTTACCTCTCATTTACCTCTGAACTGTGAATTTCAAGAAGTGATTGCCTGTGAAGGAGATTGCAAGACCTGAGGGCTAATAAAAAAAAATACAGAGGTCATCTCTGCAAAATTAATTTACCAAAATACCCATAACATTTTGTTTTGTTTTGTTAGTAGTACAGTTAAACTAAGTTCCGGGAATACCGTAATCCGGATTGTGATTGACCTGTTTTCAAAGCAAGCACATTTTGTGGCATGCCCAAAGATCCAATCAGCTCGGACCTTCGCCACGTTGTTTGTGCAGCATATATATAGGCTGCATGGAGTCCCAAGGTGTATCATCTCTGACCAAGGAGCGCAGTTTATTGCATAGTTCTGGCGGGAATTTATCAAATTAATAGGATCCTCCCAAGGGCTTAGTTCTGGGTTCCATCTGAGTACCAACGGGGTCAAACTAAACGCCACCTATTCTGTATCTAGGCATCTCTTTTGTTTTTTCCACTTCAGTCCAGAAGCTTATATCTGTGACTACTAAACAACATTTTGGAGGGTAGCGGCCAATGTTCAAATCTATCTTTTGAGTCTTCAGCTTGTTTTCTGGGATATTAGCAATCCCACCCCCAGCTTTGTGTCATGTGAATTTTTGATGACATCCCTTCTAATCCCTCAGCTATGTGATTTTTTTT
>NW_015396156.1:0-1135 GCF_001527695.2 Protobothrops mucrosquamatus
CTGACCTAGGGAGGATTTTATTTGGGGTTTATCTTTTAACAATTCGACAGAGACACAACTTTAAAATTTGATTTAATTCGGTTTTATCGGGGGGGAATGTATTTATGTTTTGTTTTAAATATGTTGTGCGCCGCCCTGAGTCCCGTTGGGAGAAGGGCGGCATATAAATTAAATTTATTATTATTATTATTATTAACTGTGTCAGGAAAGGTCGCAAAATGGGGCAAAATTCACTTGACAAATGTTTCGCTTAGCCATAGAAATTTTGAGCTCAATTGTGGTCGTAAGTCAAGGACTGCCTGTACCACTAAGAAGGTAAAACATAAAGAAAACATGCTGCTGATAAAATGTATTTCCTGCACAAATGTTATACTGTATATTATTTGCATGCGGCAGGACGGCAGTGAGAATCACTGATTTCATTGCAATACACAGTTCCCTGGTGGGTATAAAAACAAACGTTACAAAGACGTCAGGAAACCAAGCCTTTAATTAGGAATGAATTAAATGCTATGAAGCTGCTAATAAAAACTGCTTGGACAACAAAAAAAAAGATGATTAAAATGCATCCGTAGTAATCCATTAATGTTTCACTGTTGCTTTTATTTGAAAACTAGTTGCCAAATCCATTTGAAATGTCTGTTCGGTGCTCGTTGGAATGAGCCTACGTGAAATATTTTTGCATTTCTGTTTTTGCCCAGTAGAAATTGTTTTTAAAAAAGAACTTAATGATGGGAAGTGTGCAGCTCAATGGTATGGTTTCCCTTAGGTTTTGTTATTGCTTAGACCAGGGGTAGGCAACCTTGGCTCTTTTATGACTCGTGGACTTCAACTCCCAGAATTCCTGAGCCAGCCATGCTGAGGGGAAAGGGAGAGGTTTCCAAGCTGAGCCATGCTGGCTCAGGAATTCTGGGAGTTTATTTATTTATTTATTTATTATTTATTATTTTGATTTATATCCCGCCCTTCTCCCGACGGGACTCAGGGCGGCTCACAACCTATTTAAAAACAAAAACATACCCACAATCCCCACCGAATAAAACCAATTAAAAGCCAAATATTTAACGTTGTGATTTCCTGTTTAAAATTTCCTTAAAATAAACCCGATTTAAAATCCTCTCTAGGCCAGGCCCGC
>NW_015396156.1:3232-8670 GCF_001527695.2 Protobothrops mucrosquamatus
TTAAAACACCCCTGTAAAAAAGCTCTCAATTTGAATAATTTAAATAATTTTTTGTTGGTGACCGCTGCATGCCACCTCTCGGGGTTCCACACCCCATCCTCGAGGTAGGCCCTGGAGATATTACTGGGCCAGGCCTGCGCGAGGGGTGAATCGCGCAGGGCCAGCAGGACCGTCTTGGAGTGCATAAGTCCAGCAAAGGGAGTCCATGGCGCAGAAGGGAAGATGTCAGTTTACAGTCCTCAAATCTTCTAACCCAAGGCCAAAGGAAACAAACCTTGAAAGGTAGTCCTCCAGTCCTCCAGGCTGGGTCCTCTAGGCCGGGGCGGGCCAAGTCCATATCCAGGCCCCAAATCTTCGCCCGGCCGAGGCCGCTGGAAAGGCCGCTGAGGTTGCCAAGGCCGCTGGAAAGGCTCCAAAGCCACCAAAAGGCCGCCAAAGAAGCCACCAAGGCTGTCAAGACCGGAGCGGCCGAAAAGACCCTCGAGGAGGCCGCTAAACAGGCTATCCAAGCCATCGCGGCCACCGGAACGGCCACCGAGGCCCAAAAGGCCGCCAGAAGGGCCACTGGAGGAGCCACCGAGGCCACCGAGGCTGCTAAGAAAGCCATCCGAAGGCCACCGAGGCCGCCAGCAGGGCCAAAATGGTTGCCGAAGGGGCCGTTGCTGAAGGGGCCGTTAGAGGGGCCGTCGGAGGGGCCGTTGCTGAAAGGGCCGTTGGAGGGGCCGTCAAGGTGTCTCCGAGGCCGAGAGGCCGAGAGAGGCCGCCTAGAATGCTTTCAAGGCCACAGGGGTCGCCCGGAAAAAGGCCGTCCGGGCCGCCGCGTCCACTGAGGAAACCACCAGCGAAGCCGCCGAGGACGGAAAGATCAAGAAGGCCGACAAAACAGCTGCCCGGTCGGCTCCGCGTCCCCGCGTCCCCGCGTCACCTCGCCTCTCGAACCCAGTCCCGGGGGACTCACCGGGGAGAAATCTTCCTGGGGACGGGGGCCTCCGAGGCTCCCCTCTGCCCATTTTTCGGACTCCGCTACTGCGGAGCTACCCGCGGACGTCCGCCATCTTCAGGCATGCGCAAACACCAGTTGAAGTCCACGAGTCATAAAAGAGCCAAGGTTGCCTACCCCTGGTCTAACCAATGAAATGTCTTTACGATTTGATATAAGACAGGCAAAAGAACATTCAAATTTAAGGTACAGGTGGTCCTCGGATTATGACCACATAATCCACAACCATCATAAATACGAGCCAGTTGCCAAGCATTCGAATTTTGATCACGTGACCAAGGGGATGCTGTGACGGTTGTAAGTATGAAAAATGGCCCTAAGACACTTTTTTCAGTGCCGTTGTAACTTCAGATAGTAGGTAAATGAACGGTTGTAAGTCAAGGATAACCTGTGCGTATTGAAAGACTTTTATGCAATCAACTCCGAGGTCATAAAACAGCCCACCAGCTTTCAAGTTCTTTAGATGGTTTCATCCATCAAGAGGGAGAAGAAAGAAAAAAGGGATGTGCCTTTAAAACACAGTCTTTTCCTGAAGCGGAGTTAAGTTTTCCATTCACCACCCATCCTTGAATGGATAGAAAATCACACAGTTATGTGAACCTTTGCAGCCATTGCTGATCTATCTACATCTTGTCTTCCCAGTGACTGAGATCCAAAGTGATGGGTGACAAGACCTAAATAATTTTCACACCTTGAGGCTGTCCTTGCACAACGTCAATTGAAGGGGGGAAATAGTACTTTAACTCTTGTATAGCTCAGGATGATTTAAGGTTCCCTTCTTCCCCCGTGCAGAAAGGAGCATGTCTGTACAGCATGTTCAGAGTGTCTGAGGGCTGGCAGTTAAAATGCAGGCTACCACCACTTTGTCAAAGTGACACCCTCTTTTTAGGGGTCTCGTGTAGACGTAAAAATGGGCAGGGCTACCATCTTCATGTTTTGAACCACTATGAGGATGTTTTAACAGAATAGAATAAGAGTTGGAAGGAACCTTGAGTTCTTCCAGTCCAAATCTCTGCTCAGAAGGGAAAACCGATACCCGTGGTGGCAAACCTGTGGCACGCGTGCCACAGGCGGCATGCAGAGCCCTCTCTATGGGCACACGCACCATCGCCCCAGTCCTAGGCCTTCAGATGGCTTTTATAAAATCTTTTCGCTTTAGGTCTCCGTCGCCGTGTGCAAAAAAAAAAAAAGGTTCAATCAATCAATCAATTTCAACTTCTCTCGGGAAAAAAAGATCTCGCAAAGTTGGAATTCATTGATTGAACATTTTAGTGCCACCCAGTCTGTCGTTACCACCAAAGCCACACCCACCCAATAGGCCACACCCACCCAGTACCCAATGATACATAAATGGGTTTTAGGGTGCAGTTTGGGAACTCAGTCTCTAAAAGGTTCGCCATCACTGCCCTAAGTGGAATTTTCCTCCAATGGGATTTTCCCATGTATTTTACCAAGAAACATAGATAGGGCAGGCTAGAAAAGTAAGTGCCCTCCTAACCATACACAAGCACTCTGAATTTGTTGGCGATGTCCATTTTCCTCTCCAATTTCATGGTGACTTAACCCTAACCCTAAGTGCAATTTTCCTCCAATGGGATTTTCCCATGTATTTTACCAGGATATATAGATAGGGCAGGCTAGAAAAGTCAGTGCCTTCCTAACTATACCCAAGCACTCTGAATTTGTTGGTGATGTCCATTTTCCTCTCCGAATTCATGGTGACCTAACCCTAACCCTAAGTGGAATTTTCCTCCAATGGGATTTTCCCATGTATTTTCCCATGAAACATAGGGCAGGCTAGAAACATCAGTGCCCTCCTAACCATACCCAAGCACTCTGAATTTGTTGGTGATGTCCATTTTCCTCTCCGAGATCAAGGTGACCTAACCCTAACCCTAAGTGGAATTTTCCTCCAGTGGGATTTTCCCATGTATTTTACCACAAAAGATAGATAGGGCAGGCTAGAAAAGGCAATTCCTTCCTAACTATACCCAAGCACTCCGAATTTGTTGGCTATGTCCATTTTCCTCTCCGAGTTCATGGTGACCTAACCCTAACCCATCTGGCTTTGAGAAAGTCCCAGAACTTAGAACAATTAACCAGTGGAACTACCTGCCTCCAGAAGCGGTGAATGCTCCAACAGTGGAAGTTTTTAAGACGAGATTGGACAGCCATTTGTCTCAAATGGTAGAGGGTTTCCTGCCTGAGCAGGGGGTTGGACTAGATGGCCTCCAAGGTCCCTTCCAACTTTATTATTATTATTATTAAGGGTCCCTGCAACCATCAGTGTCCAAATTTTAATCATGTGATTCAACAATCGCAAATATGAAAAATGGTCCTAAGTCATTTTTTTCAGCGCTGTTGTAACTTCAAATGTCACTAAACAAATGTAAGTCAAGGACTACTAGTACTGTACAGCAGGGGTCCCCAACCTTTGGGTTGCACCCCACTAGTGGGCTGTGATGGGTTTGCAACTGAGCCACTGAATCAAATAATATAATAAGATAAGATAATATTGTCATTTTTTTTTATTGTGGGCACACTGGCACACATTAAAAATGAAATTTTGTTGCCTGCTCTCAAAAATGAACACATACATAACAAACATATAGTCATGCTATATACATACAGACATATGTATATACCTACACTTTTGCATATAAATACATATAAATATTAATCACTGTCTATCTTGAATACATAGTGGAAAGAGGAAGCTTGAGAGTTCACAAGGTTGACACTGTATGGAACAAAACTGTGACTGAATCTGGATGTTGTGCTTCAACACAACATCTGGGAGCCCCCTCCTCCCAGAAGATAACAAGAAAAACAGGTCATGAAGAGGATGTGTAGCATCCCAGACAATACTGTGGATCCTGCTCGGGTATCACCTTTATGCCATGTCCTAGATAGAAGGGAGTGAACTGCATCCAGTTTTGGTCACCACAATGTAAAAAAGATGCTGAGACTCTAGAAAGAGTACAGAGAAGAGCAACAAAGATGATTAGGGGACTGGAGGCTAAAACATATAAGGAACGGCTGCTGGAATTGGGTATGTCTAGTTTAACGAAAAGAAGGACGAGGGGGGACAAGATAGCAGTGTTCCAGTATCTCAGGGGCTGCCCCAAAGAAGAGGGAGTCAAGCTATCCTCCAAAGCACCTGAAGGCAGAAGAAGAAGCAACGGGTGGAAACTGATCAAGGAGAGAAGCAACCTGGGATTAAGGAGAAACTTCCTGACAGTGAGAACAATTAACCAGTGGAACAACCTGCCTCCAGAAGCGGTGAATGCTCCAACACTGGAAGTTTTTAAGAAGAAACTGGACAGCCATTTGTCCGAAATGGTATAGGGTTACCTGTCTGAGCAGGGGGTTGGACTAGATGACCTCCAAGGTCCCTTCCAACTTTATTATTATTATTATTATTATTATTATTATTATTATTATTATTATTATTATTATTATTATTATTATTATTATTATTAATAACTGTCAATAATAAACAGCCAGCGAGTGCATGTGCACGAACACACATCCTCACTGGCCCAAGCAGTGCATGCACTCCATTTAAGTCAGTGACTGGCACACGTGCATGCCGCTCATGCAAATGGAGCTGCATGTGTTGCCTGTGCACTTGCCAGCCATTCGTGCGAAATCATCCCCTCTCTCCACCACCACCACCCCCAGGTCCGCAAAGCTGGAAACATTCGGGAACTCAGCTGTACAGTACTACCTGGAAAAAAATGGTTTAATTCAGTAATTAATGGAGGGTGCAAAGACAGCTACTGCATTCACTGGAGACGTACAAAGGTGGGAACATCTGATTCAAAATTTCTGCTGTTTACCAACTCACCTGGGGAAAATCAGGGGACTGGAAGCTAAAACATATAAGGAACGGTTGCTGGAATTGGGTATGTCTAATTTAACGAAGAGAAGGACGAGGGGGGACATGATAGCAGTGTTCCAATATCTTAGGGGCTGCCACAAAGAAGAGGGAGTGAAGTTATTCTCCAAAGCGCCTGAAGGCAGGACAAGACCCTCAGGAAGCCCCCCATTTCTGTTGGGACTTCGCTCCATCACGGAGCCACCCCAGGTAGGTCCGCCATTACCGGAAGCCCATTATCGTAACGCCGCTACTGCGCGAGCTGCACTGGCTGCCTGTGGCCTTCCGAGTGCGCTTCAAGGTGTTGATTATCATCTTTAAAGCGCGCCATGGCATTGGACCTGGTTACATCCGAGACTGCCTTCTGCCACAGATTGCCTCCCACCGGCCGATACGCTCCCACAGAGAGGCCCTCATCAGGGTGCCGTCAGCCAGACAGTGTCGGCTGGCGACCCCCAGGGCAAGGGCCTTCTCTGTCGGAGCACCCACCCTCTGGAACGAGCTGCCCCCAGAGATCCGGGTGATTCCGGATCTCCCCTCCTTCCGCCGCGCCCTTAA